>NW_026623258.1:1331675-1334510 GCF_030028575.1 Malurus melanocephalus | reverse complement strand
AAAAAAAAAAAAAAAAAGAAAAAAAGAAAAAAAAAAAAAGTTCTAACATCTAATATTTAAAAAAAACATCAGTAGGTACAGTTAGAATGTATGCCTTTTCCAGGCCTAGAAAATTTTTGCTCCAGAGAGTAAAGTGAAAAAGACACAATTTCTTTAAAGGCACACATGAAATTCCCATCCCTCTCAAGCACAGTGACACAAATCATCAAATGCTTGGAAAMCAAGAATGCCACAGGTAAGGATAAAATTTAATTTGTAGGTGATCAAAGTTTACATACACTTAATTCTATAGTTATGTCTCTAATTCAATGGACATGCCAAAAACATCTCGCAAGGCCTAAGTCCTTAATGAATCAAACTCGATTACTCTAGGAATTAATTTGGCTGAGAGAACACTATCCACGCTGGGATTTTCAAAAAGACCTGTCAAAAATTACAATGCTGAGATCTTACTTAAGAACTCTTTAAAAAGCCTGAAAATTCAAAAACATATGTTGATTCYAAGCCAGAATTTCAGCATTTAATTAAAAGTAATAGTCATTTAAAGAGATTGCCTACTGCATGACAGATATTTAAAGTTATATAGCTTAAGGAACTTTAAAGGAAGATAATGTCAACAGTAAAATTTTGCCCTAAAGCCTTGCTAGGAAATATATATCAAATGCATTTTATAATTTATTTATTTTTTTGTTTATATTCATTTCATGTTCAATAATTGTTTGCGTTTAAGGTTTCTGTCCATTAGAGACTCTTACAATACTTACTGGAAAAAAAAAAAAAAAAAAAGGGATGTTTTCCCTTTGCACTTTACAGTTAGGAAAGAGGAGTAGATGTCACTACCAAGCAGCAGAAAAAGTGAAACAGCTGAAAGGTGATGGAGATATTTTCCAGCTGTGTCTTCAACATTTAGCAGGTTCTGCACAATTGCATGAGGCCCCTTTCAGCAAGTTTTGAATCATTTCAGCCAGAAATCACAGAATCACACAATC
Organism: Malurus melanocephalus; assembly: GCF_030028575.1. Taxonomy (NCBI): domain Eukaryota; kingdom Metazoa; phylum Chordata; class Aves; order Passeriformes; family Maluridae; genus Malurus; species Malurus melanocephalus. Next base: position 1,333,521 of record NW_026623258.1, on the reverse strand, counting down.
AATGAGGTTGGAAAAGACTTCTGAGGTCAAGTCCAACCTGTGACCCAACATCACCTTTTCAACCAGACCTTGGCACTGAGTGCCACATCCAGTCTGATTTTAAACAGCTCCAGGGACAGTGACTCCACCCTGGGCAGCCCATTCCAATGTCCAATGACCCTTTCTGTGAAGAAGTTCTGCCCAGCTTGTYCTCAGATGTTTCCCAGACACCAACATTTACCCACACCAGGCATTTTCATCCTCTGTGTCTCTCTCTCTTGCTCAGAAGGATCTCCACATTACTCACTGACCACCACCTTCTGTGCAGTTCCATGGTTATTCCCCACCTGTTCCAGCTGCAATGGCCAATATTTCCAATTTAGAGTGAGTGTGAATAAGTTCATTTGGCTCATTTGGTGAACAACACAGTTCACTACAGGCAAAGCACAAAACTTGGTTTGTCTGCTACAAACAGATCCAAGGCTATGCTGTGTTGATTATACAATCAGGCATATGGTTGTTCCTGAGATTAAAAGAAGCTCTTCTGCTCCTCCCAGGACTTCATGGCTGTGACTTAAATCTGGCAGTCTGCTACAGCTCATTCTTTGCTTGTTTACCTGTTTTTAATCTTTGATTTTCCCTTTTAGTCATTGTTTCAAAAGTAGATTTCTAAACAGTTCTACCCCAAACTGTTCAAGCACAAATATTTCCTTTGGTTATAACAAAGCAAGAGTAAGATTTGACTGGTACACGTCAGGAACTTCCTTCCTATCTGTCAGGTCACCAACAATGTCAAAATTATTTTCCTGCTTTTTTTAAGATTATTTTCCTATCGAAATAGAGAACAAGCTCTATTCTTGAGAAATCTTAAAATTTCTCAACATCTGTGGACAGGTGCATTCAGTATGACATGTTCAAGTCATCAGTGAAAGCCATGTGCTCTTCAATCAGCTTTCCTAAGTTGTTGTGTCAAGAAACAAACTAATAATAGAAATCTCTTGATGGGCACCTGGCCAGTTTGCACCAAGTAAAAATGTGTCCTGCAGCTTTAGCTCTGAACACTTAAATAGTGTTTTTGAACAGCAATGAGTTACCAGCAATGCTGGAGSTGGAAGCAGCGATGTCAGTGGATTTTATGAGTAACAGGATGGTGCATTCTGGTGATGTTGTGYCTTCTGCCTCCTAACCCTGCACAGCCCAGAGAGTTGTATTTATTGTGCTGTGTCCACGTGCTCCCTGGAAGGTCAGAGACTCTTGTGTACATCCTTAATATCAGCCTTCCTGATACAAGAGTAGCAGCAGCCATACCAAAAGAGATTATCACTGTTCCACTCGGCTGGTGATTGTCATGCAAAAGGAAAGCAATGAGTGACTGTTCCCTGCAGCTCGACATTCCACGCTTTGCTATTCAGCTGAGCATTTCTTCGGCAGCAGCATCTAACTCTGTCCCTCTGGAAACCAAAGACACAAGAGAATTCAGTCATGGAGTGCACAGGTTTGGTTTAACACTAACAGCACGGCAGACACAGCCGAGCACCCTCAAATCTCCACAGCAACAAACCATACTCAGAGTATGTGATTTGCAAACTATTTTTCAGGTGAATTATATTTTTGTCGGTGCAATAAAGGAGCACACATTTGCATATGCATTATGTATTGGTCAGTGGACTGATAACACAGTTACAGAGCCAAATGGCTTCAAGAGAAGGATAAAGCTGTTCTGTGTGAGCATCTAAGCCTCTYCTATCAGTGACAGGATTTCCAAAGTACCCTTGATGAATTAGATGATTAGATGAATTAGATGATTAAATGAATTAGATGAATTAGAGGAAGGAACCTTTCTATTTTAAACTCTCATTAAAAAAAA
>NW_026623258.1:1297639-1331522 GCF_030028575.1 Malurus melanocephalus | reverse complement strand
AAAAAGAAAAAAGGGGAAAAAAGAAAAAGGAGGAAAAAAATTAAAAAATAAAAAGGGAAAAGAAAAAGGAGGGAAAAAGAAAGAAAAAATAAAAGGGGGAAAAAGGGAAAAAAAAAAAAAAAAAAAAGGGGGAAAAAGGAAAAAAAAATAAAGAAAAAATGGAGACAAAAGAAAAAAAAAAAAAAAAAAAAAGAGATAAATTAAAAAAACAGTGAAAGTTTTGTGCACGTGTTCATCCCCTCCTTGCTAAAGCCACCAGGCACCAGACTCATTTATACTAATAGCTGTTAGAACCTACCTTGCCCCAAAGAGCCCATGATCTGTAGCACATAAAGAAGAAATCAACTCTTCTCATGTGGGATTTTTCCTGAACAACTGTTGGTTTTTGCTGAGAGAAATAATTTCCATCARCAGTGTGCTAAAAATCAATCTGCAGATACATGCTAATGAGGGAATGTCGAGACACTCAAACCATTGTGTCTCATCAGCTCAGCCCAGGAGTGAGCAACATTTGGCCCTTGAGCCACCCGCACCTCTTGAGCTGCTCAAGAGAGGTTTCCACGCCAGGGATGGAGCGAATTGAGGAAGAGGAGCAATGRGCTGTGCTGGCACCGGGACCACTGCTCTAATCAGCCCCTCCTGCTAAGGGCGAGCACCGAGCCAGAAGGGGCTAATGAGGCTGATATCTCCGGGTGACCTTGAAAGGCTGCATGCACAGCCCCACCGATTCCCAAAATAGGATCCATGATGAGCCATTGTCATCTCCCGTCTGTGAATTGCTCTTCAATCATCTCTCCCATTGATTCGCCATGTGTCCCATGGTTTGCAGCCACAGGAAAGCACGCAGGATTAGCCACCCCTCTGCTACCCTGCAACTAGGATTTGATATTTTAAGTGGAGAAGAGGTTTCAAAAATCCATCTGTAACAAAGATAGATAATTATGTAAAATGCAAAAGCAAGAAAATCCTCTTTTGCTTCCCACTGCCAGAGTTTTAGAGCATGGTGTTTGATTATCTTATATAATTGTTAACTGGAATGGAGTTWTGATTGCTTGCTAAATGCTTTTAATTTTAATTTCAAAAAGAATTTAAATTTTTATGCCATCTGAAACTGTATTTTAAATTATTGTGGATGTTCCTCACATCAAAAGATTCTTAGAGGAGGGGAAGAATGGTACTCAGGGACTTAGGCAAATTATGACATTTATCATTACAAGAGATATTACTGGAGAACCGTATTTACCCATGATTTATTTTCYCTTTTCTTTCATTAAAACAAACTTCATCAGAGACAGAGTTCAGTGTGTACATAGACCCAGCTGATGATGAATTCTCTGAAAACAGGTGAAAGGCAAGAAGGAATGTACAAAAGTTTTCATAACGGTCTTAATTTCAATGCAGAAGAGTCAAACTTGAACAACYAAAACCAGATGGAAAATATCACAGTTCTACAACTCTTCTTTTAAGAAAATGTCCATTCTTTAAAAGCAGGCTTTTTTTTTCATTCTTTGCTTTTAATTTGAAAAAAAAAGTGTCTTTTCCAGTACTGTAATTTGAAATATATTCTAACAGTGTTGAAATGCAATATTTTCACTTTTAGTTTTTAAACAGAAAATTTTTTCTATTTTTTTTTCCTGTTCTTGGTGTGTATTTTATGGGTTTTTCTTCCAGAGGGTGCTTGAGCATTGGAACAAACTCTCCAGGGAAGTGGTCCCAGCACCAAGCTGGTCTGAGCTCAGGAAGGGTTTGGGCAATGCTCTCAGGCACATGGGGTGATTCTTGGGGTACCCTGGGCAGGGCCAGGAGTTGGGCTAACTCAGCATATTCTATAAATGCGTGATTCCATGATTCTGTGATTCCGTGATTCTGTGATTTGTTGTGAAATAATACAGAAACTTCTGCAAAAATAGGAGCAAAACCTAGTCTCCTTGATGGGGAATGAATGGCTTGACTGACCTGAAAAATTGTTTTTACCCCAACATGTCAGTTCATGAAGGGCTTTGTGATTGTTGTCTTCAAAGCTTCTTTCTTAGTAAAAGGAATCTTCCAATAGTACAGAAATTCCACATTTCCAGGGTCTCAGGAATCTGGTTAATGATTCCCTGCTACTGTTGTTAGGAACACTACCCATTAAACATTTCCTTTAATMCTTGGATCTCTATCTGATCAAATACAGATAGGGCTGCCCTGGAATCTCTCCAACTAGACCCACGCAGAGTCCTCTCTTGACACTGATCCTGCACAGCCCTGCAGAAAGGGACAATGATTTTGGGACTTCCAAACTGCCTGACATTTTAACCCATGCATGACTGGTGACAGTCATCACCAACAAAATAACTGAGAAGGATCTGTCTTTAAAATTGATCTGGTAAAATCTGCGATATTTTCTCTATGATAATGAAATTCAAAAGAAAAAAAAATCCATATGGAAGCATAAAAAAACCCTGCACAACATCAGGCACATATTTTCCAGAACGTGTGCTGGCAATTTGTCTTTCATGCAGCAGGGAGTTGCCACTGCCTTGCTGTGGCCTCAGGTGTTCATGTGATTCTGTGCAGGCAGCTACTTTTTGTGCTGTTGATCAAAACGCTTCCATTGTGATGGCCCTTATTTTATCTTCTCGGGGGAATTTTTCACACTGAGGATTTAGTGAGGCCCTGATCTTGAGATATGGGTCTGTGAAGTTGCATTGTTGAGGCCACACAGATCCCCCACCAATTTCCTGCTCTTCCTGTGTTACACTCAGTGTAGCCTTTCATGAGATGCTCTCAGCTATCAAATCAAAACTCTGTTATTGGTCCTTCCATGCTCTGAAAATATTATCATGAAGTGCAAAAGGCACCAAGAATGGAGTAACAAGGTGTTTTTTTCCTAAAAAAAACTTCACATATCTAAAAAAAATGGTTTGAAGCCCTGCTGGACCCAACAAAGATTAAAATTTGCCAGAATTTCACCYAGGGAAAAATAATATGCACTTACACTGAAATAAGTACCAGGACTGTTGTTTCTGATGCCCTTCATCCAGCACTGTAATTTGTAAGTGAATCAGCCTAAAATTTGGGAGGCCATTGGAAATTTCTAGCTCTATTATTACTCTAGAAATGCAATATACTGTATGATATGTTAGCATCACTCGATAGCCTGGCTACACCAACCTGGCTCAGGTCTCATTGATTTTAATAACACTGTGCCATTTTACATTAGCTGAACAACTGAGCCAGAGGCTGTGATTTTTCTTTCTTCTTAAAAACAACAGAAACTGGTTATATCCTAGTTTTTCACACAGAAAAACTAAGCTGAAGGCTGTTAAGCATATTTGCTACAGAACARCAACCAAAGACCATGTGAGAAAAAAATGCAACTGTTCCTGACACATTTAGTAATGACATATTTTATCATAACAGACATGATAKCCTTTAAACATTGAAAGGTTATGATAATATTTATACCATGCTCAAGGTGCAGCAAGGGGCAATAAAACCATGATTAAAATGCAACAAAAAACATAATTAAGAAACACTCTAGATAAAATTCAAACAAATAAAATCAGTCATCAAAAGGGAAAGGAGAAAAGAAGGATCAGCTAAGGTTGGAACAGAGGATAATTATGAAGTGTCTCTGAGATCGGTAWATTCAAAGGAAAGAAAAAGCAAAGCAACCCATCTTGACACTGAAGAGGCAGAAAGAAAATCTCTCCCTGTGCTCTCCTGACTAAAGTGGGTAGAGGCAGAGMTTAACAGGATAATTAAAAGCAGCASTGCCAGGGGCACAGATGTGACRGCTTTAAAAGGCGAATGCAGCCAGACTGKCAGTGCCCTCAGCGAGCACCCACCATCCCCAGGGGTGCCTCTCACCTTTCTGTCCATACAAACCCCCTGAGCTGCAAAGGAGGGCTCAGAGCTCCTTTTCCTTGGCAGCAATGGGCATGCCCAGTGCTGGTACACAACTGTACCATGCAGGGCAGGCATGGCACTAATGGGGCAGGCATCTCTCTGGGTCTTCCAGGTGCTCTCTCAGCACCACAGCAAAATCTCAGGTTTCCCCTCCATCATTCAGGCTGAGATTCTTTCTTTCTAAAATTCAACTCCTGCCAAGTTCTTCTTTTCTCTTGCTGCAAGCAGCTTTGTCCCACAGCAAACAGTTAAGACTGAGGTAAAGACCATTTTCACAGCCCCCCTGATTTATCCATGCACTATTCACTCCCTTCTCCTCCATCACTTTTTTTTCCCCCTTCCTTCAATATTGCATCTAATAACAGCTAATTAGCTGCATTTTCAAAGCCAACTTGTCCATCATCAGAAAGTGACAAAATGTCTATTTTGATCAGATCATAAAATCAGTCTCCACCATTTACTGGGGCTGGATTTTAATCATGGTTTCTATTCTTTTCATGCACAAGGAGGAATTTCCTATGAACAGAGCTTTTTCATTACCTTCCTTTAAATCTACACTTAAAACTCTCCTTTGCCCTGGTCTGTATAAGAACAGTTGCAAGAATTAAGATTTTGGTATACCAAGACCCTATGATGCTAAACGGAATTTTTTATTATACTTTTCTCCTCTTTTTTTTTGTTTATAATTTTCTGCTCACTCATCCTTTGCACTTCTCATCTCATCCATGGCCTGTAAGCTTTGAGACAAAGACTTAATTTTGTTATCTGTTTGTACAGCTCATAGTGCAATAACTGCTAGATCTTTGGTCCAAGTCTAGCTCTTCTAGGTATTGCTGTATCTGAAATCGTAATAACAGCAGCAGAACAATATAAAGGAAAACTACCTGGAGGTCAAAACTTAGCCAAAATGTGTGAAGCTGTATCTTCTGCCCTGTGCTCAAAGTACTGTTTGAAAAAGCCATAGTTTCTGGAAAGTAATTGCAAAACTACCAGGAAACTCACTGTCAGAAAATTGTGGCCATTGGGGAACTCTGTCCCTTAAGCCTATGACAATGAAACACCATCTGTGAAGTAGGGGGGAAAAAAGAAAAAAAACTGAGTAGTGGGATCATCTGAAGAGGGAAAGAAGGTTTCTTGCATTAGCCTTATAACCAAATCTCCAACAAATCACTTGTGATTTGAAGGTTGGAGGTTCTCCCCATACCATCTACCCCATCAGTCTGTAAAATCCTTCAATATCTGAATATAGAAAACTGATCAATCCTGAAACATACTAAATCTCCTAAAAACAAACTTCTGGGCTACAAAACCATGTTAAAAATATTAACTGGCTAACTGAATTCAGTGTTACTGAAACTTCCCATTTTTCTCCATTAGAAAAAAAATCATAGTTTTGAAATTTACAGTGGGGTATGTCCTAGGCAATGAGTAAGCAGAGTTTTTCTGTGCATTCATGCTAAGATATAGCTGGCCTTTTATTATATGCATATATTTTGATTGTGTGTATATGTTTATACACACATTTATATTTTATGTATGGCAGTGGGAATGGCTTTAAACATGAGTATTTCAGGGTCAGGGAATCAGCATCTTATYTGTTCTTTTAGACACTGTGAAGATCAGGTGATGCCTGTAAAACAGTTCCAGCAGTTTCCTTTTTGTGAAGTTAGTAAAAAACCAAACCATTCTAGCTTTGATTTGTATTTGAAATATTTCATACAGCTCTCTCACTCATAACATCCCTGTTTATCCTCAGTACACAGTGCAGAATGTGAAGCTGGATCCATAGATTAAACATGCTATCCATCAGCTGCCTGTAGTTGCGGATAATTATTTCAACTGCCATTTAAAAAAAAAATAAATCAGAATGGTGCCAAATTGAAAAATCTGTTCCTCACTTCTCCTGGTGCATGAGGTCCCTTGTTGGGTTATTGAAATTGCTAGGCTGCTCTCGTAGCCAAGGAAAAGAGGGAAGACAGATGGAGCYATGCATTTTTGTAAAAACTCTTAAGAACTGTCCTCGTGACAACCCCTTCTCTGTCTCCAAGGCAAGGGTAAATCTTGTTATGTGTCCTCCTCTGTACTAAAGATATTCCAAGCAATGCCTGACAATTCTGGCATGTTTTCTGTGGGGATTTACTTGTACTGCATCGTTAAGGAAAGATATTTTTCATATGATCAGCTCAATACCCCTCCTCGAAACAAAGCAAAAACAAAAATCCAAATATTTATATACATATATACATATACATTATATATATATATACAAAGGCTTTTGTCCAGATGGACGAGTAAATTAAGTATTTATTTGAGAAAGTATGCTTGAATTTTAATTGTTGTGGTAATATACTTAAATCGTGCACAGGCTAAAAATCCYGAGGCAATGCAGATTGCTTTCTAATATGTCCCGGGTGTTAGAAATGCAATACATTTAATTTCACACAGAACCCAATCCCATTCAGAAAACCTATGCAAGAGGGAAGGCTGTTTCAATGCTGCATTTTAAATCATCCAAGTATTTTCTTTTGCTTTGCCTCTGCTAAAAAGAAAAAAGGTGCCCACTGTAAAGCCATTTCAGCACTGCCCGTCCTATTTTCAAATTCATTTCGTTTACCTTTCTGAATTCTTATTAACCTRTTCTCAAAATCTGAGTTTCCTCTGTACATGACATTGATATCTCTAAATATTTTGTGCATACAGATAAGTACATGAGCAGGAGACAGGAAAAACAGCCTTTTCCATATACTGTCTCCATATCTAGAAGGATCTCTCTCTCTCTCTTTCTCTCTTGCTATCTCTCTCTCAGAGCAYTTTCAAGTCAATGCAAATGATGCATTACTATATTTTCAATTTCTATAACACTTCCCATCAAGTTCCTTACAAATATCAGTGAATTCATAACACCGTTGAGAGGTAGAGAAATATAAATAACCTTAGTGAGAGATGGTAAAGGTTGCTCAAGATGGCCCTATTTTTAGAGATATTGAACATGCACAGCTGTCTTTAACTTCAAGAAGAAAATGGAAGATGTTCATCACCTTGGCAAAGAGGATTCAAATCCTTGGCCCCTTCTGCCTGAGATTTAAGTGTCTAATTTTCTCCAGCTTGAGTACAATATAGGCTTGAAGTAGAAATTCTGAAAAAGTTATTTGCCTACGTTATATAGAAGATTGGATGAGATGATCGTAAAAGTGATCCAAACTTAATGTCTATGAACTTTGAAGATGGTGACTGAGGTAATATTTCTGCAGTAAATCTTCAGTAGGATCAGGAACAGAGCCCAGGTCCTCCGACTGACATTATTTTTGGTGTTTTTATCGCAAACCTGTGCTTGTTCTTTTCAAGTATGTTAAAAAATCTTGACTTAATAAAGCAGAGAATTGATAAAACAAGCGGATGCATTRCTTTGTCAACATTATCCAGGTAATGGTTTACAAAGTCTATACAGTAGCATATGACACAATTCAACAATATCCTGCCTTTAAAATAGACAATTTCTGAKGGAGTCCTTTAGGGTTTTTACCAGTTTATTCTGCTATATCACAGCACAATGCCCTGCTTATAGGAGAGGGAGGACAGAACTGATTATACTGCATTAGAACATATTGTCCCTGGGAATCAAATCTGCTGAATAAGTTATAAATGTGATTTTCTCTTCTTTTGCCTGTTATTTGACAGATGAATGAAAGAAAAGAAAAAAGAAAAACCACCCACCTTACTTTTTATGTTTTTTGTCTCAGGATATTTAAAGAAAAAAAAAAAACAGCTTATTTTTCAAGCTGCTCTTTTTTTTAAATGTATGATTTAAATTCTAAATATACACTACTTAATAAAATAATTTTTTTTAAATATCAATTCCAAAGCTGTTAAAGGGARAACACATTAAAGTGAAATAATTTAAAGATTTGTTTGTAATCCATGCATGACAAAGCACAAAAAATTGAGTGTCAGTTGTGGGAAAAACAACTATGCTCCTCCTTTCATCTCAAAATCTCTATGGTCACTTGGTTAGGAATGGTTTATGATTCTTCCTTTGCTTTGATTTACAAGCAAGTCATTGTTCAATTTAATTGTGTCCAATATATCACCAGAACACATTGCATCTTGACATTTTACCATTTATAGCTTCACAGAAAAATTGATACTAATAAAAAGCCTCTGTTTCCTCCCCTCTTTCCCACCCCACAAAGAWATCTGAGAAATCAGGTCATTCGATGTACCTCAGTGAATCAATAAGGGCAATAAATCAATGCAATTGATTAAAAGTTACAATATGCTGGACTATACATATGTTTATCCAGGTGAGCTCTTATCAGTTTAGATCTGCACACAAAAAGACACTTGTAGATTCCCCAAAAAGCAGAAGTCCAATAACTAGTTTTAAAGGTCATTAAAAATCAGAAGTTAGAAGGTTTCAGTACAATTTACGACCCAGCTGGCAAAAAAATGTGACACACTGCCACAAGGTAGTCTAGACAATCCCCTAAGAACTATGTTGTTGCAAGAAACATCATTTAACACAATGGGAAGAAATAGAGAACAAAGGAAATTGGACTTTTTTTGAGCAGTGAGACAACACAGGGTAAGCGTCAATTCTGAGTGTTGCTTTTCTGACCCAATTTTTATCAGTAGGTGATACCTTCTCCCAGGTAACAAGTAACAGGACAAGAGTGAATGGCCTCAAGTTGTGCCAGTGAAGGTTTAGATTAGTTAGCAGAAAAATTTCTTCCCTGAGAGGATGTTCAGCCATTGGTGCAGGCTGCCCAGTGAAGTGGTGGAATCSCTGGAAGTGTTCAATAATGTCTAGATGTGGCATTTAGACATCTTGTGTCTAATGTCACATGTGTGGGGCAATGGTTCACTGGTGAAGATGGCAGTGTTAGGTTAACAGCTGGACTTGATGATCTCAAAAGTCTTTTCCAACCTTAATAATTCTATGATCTGCACAAATGTAAACTATTCTCTTGATGGTGTTTTTGCCCTGTTGAGGAGTGTCACCTTCTCTGAGAAGAAGGAGGTGTTGGCACTGTGGCACTATGGACTTGTGCAGCCTCTATCTGTTGTTGTAAGTGAGGCTTCCAGAAGGATATARTAACTCCCACTCCAAATTTGAGGACAATGGAAAGGAGCAAGGTGTGAGGATGGCTGTGACAAGGCTGTGGCAATCATGCTGTTCCCTGTCTCCCCACCCACTTGGAATCAGACCACACTGTGAGAAATGCCATCCCTCCCTCAGCTCAGGAGCTCAAGGCAGAAGCCTGCTTCAGGATATGCGCTGAGTGGGTGTGTTTTTGACTTCCACTGTGTTTGTAGAGCAGTCCCAGAAAGTGTCGGCTCAGCTGTAGCCTACATGGCTAAGGAAGGTGAAGATCTTCATGCTTTGCATTTCAGGGAGGGTGAATAGTCACCTCATCCCATTGCTGAGTTTGAGTTCAAATAGGGAGGACATCCAGCTGTGTCTCTTTTCCCTATCCATGGGGTRTTTAATCTACTTCTGTGAATCCCTAATATTTATAATCCATTCATCCAAGATCAATTGGGTGGGGCTTGCCTGCTGTGGGAGGTGAAAGAAAGACCAAGGAAATGATTCAGTACCCTCTCAGCCTCATAACCCTCCAGACTAGGATGCAGTTGAATTTCTGCACGACCTATTTGTCAGTAAAGTGTCAGCAGGAATTGATGAAACCTTAAAAGCCACAGTTAAGCAGCATGCAGCATAAGGATGGAGAGCAGAAGAAGCTGTGTGCATTGTGCTATTAAGAAGAAAGCATGCTACTAGCAATAGTCATCCCTTTTAATTCAGATAACACCTGTGAGGAATATTTAAATCACGTTTAGACTGAGATTAAAAWGAGAAAAAAAATTGACTTAATAAGAAGGTACCATAAGACACCATGGTGAGAACAGACCAAAATAGACTTATGACACAAAACCCTCTTTGAAGCATCACTCTATGCAGTGGTATATTATCAACAGAGCAGATGAATAACTAAAATCCAATCTTGCTGGCTTGATTTCGTTACATTAAGGACTATTATTATGGCAGGAAATGTATAATTTTTACTTCACCATTAAAATTCTTTGTAATAATTACTATGGGCCCATCAATAATAAAGAATTCTGTCTCTGTGTGTGCACCCATGTGTGCCTAAAGTTATATGCAATTTTCAACACACATTGTGGAGTCCTACCCCTTGCCCCTGCCTGAACAGGCCTGTGTAACTATTAGGTTTTGTTTCCCACTCCTCCTTGCTTTTGAGATTATTTGAATTTCCTGTTATCCTGAACACAGTAAGGATCGTGTATCTTGTACAGGCCTCACAGCAACAAGCTCAATAAATCCACAGGGAAAAAAAAGGTTAAAAAAAAAAAAAGAGAAAAACAAGGTGAATGTACAAAGAATTGAGTCTCATTATCAGCGTCTTGTTTGATGTGTCATCAGGTAGTGAATGTATAATCTGCTGTATTGTGCAAGCACTGGATGTTAAAAGAATTTACTGTACATGAAGTGAGGTTTGGAGTTGTTATCAGTAGTGTTCCATCTGAAACAATGAAGTAACAGCAGCTGCAATAGTGCATATGGACATCAGGCATGTACAGACAGAAGTGCACATAGATTGTAAATCATGGAATCATTGAGTCATAGAATGGCTTCAGTTGAAAGAGACCTTAATGATCACCTCATTCCAACCACTCTGCCCTGGGCAGGGACACCTCCCACTAGACCAGGCTGCTCAGAGACCCATCCTGGCCTTGAACACTTCCAGTGGCATCCAGTGCCCATTCTTTGGGCAACCTGTTTTAGTGATGTCCACATACACACAGAAATTTACATCAGGGACCTTTAAATACCTCTCCTTTTTCCAGAGCTCCCTCTGTAAGAGGAGTGATTTTTCTACGCATATTAATAATGAGTTTAATCCCGTAATTACTTTAGTTGCATGCAGAGCTCTGAGAACTTGTGAAGACTTGCTTGACAATCAAGTTCCAAAAAAATAAATAAATTTAATCTCCAGATTGAATGACCTCCATGAGCCTGGGGAGATGAGCATCATTGGAGAAATGCAGGAGGGAATTGCAGCTAACAGGAAGGAAAAGCAACTGTTCACCAAGGAAGAAAAGATAAAAATCAGAGCAATGAGGAGAAAAACAAACATGTTGTGTCTTAATTCTGTTGCTGGGAGGCCCCCCTGTCCCTGTCCTTAGTGAAGCCAGTTGTGTGTGGCAGCAGCACTGCAGATGGAGCACACACGCGGCGTTATCGGCTTAAAGGAGAGAACAGCCACGGGGCAGAACTGTTCTTACGTGGTGGAAGGAAAACTTATGAGATAGTTATTGAAATAAACACAAAACTCCTGATATTCTTGTGGGAAAAGCTCATTTTTTAGTGATGAAGTGCAATAGCAGATATTCTGCACCAATGGTGAGGTAACCGTGCCAGGCTTTTGGTAGGTAGCAGCAATCACTATGGCTATAAATAAAAATATTAATATATTTATATAATATAAATATACTATAATTATAATATAAATCACTATAAAACCAAAAACTGCAAAAGACAGCTACAAACAGGGTGATAGAACAGGAGAATTGTTTTCAACTGATCATAATCTTTCAGCATCACATGAGAGCTGGGGTCAATGGTTTGGCGTTCCTGCTTTTCTTGTCTTTCTTGGTTCACAGTCACTTTCTTGCTCAATAAGAGATGATTTTAAAAAAAAGAGGTAAAATAAGAGAGAAGAAAGGCAAATTGTTGACTTTAGAGCCATCACACGAGTAAGTATAGCTCAGTATATAGATCACTAAATAGATTCCGGCACAGGTCAAACCCTGGGCCMGGGAATACAACTTACTGAACATTTGTTTTTAGTGGCTACTTTTTAAGACTTCTAAACAAAGCCACCAACACATGAACTCACAGATCGTGTGTAGAAAATCATTCTCTTTTCTGCATGRATCTACATGACATGGTTTACTGTGCTCAGCATCATGCAGATGAGTGCTTCCCTTTTTTTTTCTAAAACATCATTTATTGAAAAATACTCATACTTCATCTTTTATAGTTTCTCTTAGTCTAGTCTCTAACTGACTAGTTTCTGAATCCTTTTCTGTATTTTCTATTGGGTTTTTTTAATTRTTATTGTTTAGTCTGTGGTTTTATTTGCCTGCTCACCCACTTGTGTAGGAATATTTTTATGGGACAAAGACWGTTCGAATGCCATTTTTCAGACACCATCTCAGATCTTACAAAGTGATGGCAGTATACAGAACACACGTTGAGAAACACTGATACATGTCAACTGCTTGAGAACAAGATATTCCTTTATCTTCATAAAAAAAGTGGATCAATCCAACTCAGAAAGGACTTAGGGAATAATTTTATGTGTATGTAGCCTGGAATATGGGGTGGAAAACTTGTGGTATCTCATGATAATAACAGATTTACTAAGAGTTGGCAAGTGTCCAATAGCAAGCACCATTGGTCCCTGACTTGGGCTGCAGTGTCACATGAGACAGAACAGGTGACAACTCCCACCAGAAATGTGYTAATAAAGTAGAAAAAGTCACCCTCTACCCGGGTCACCTCCTCAGCAGGTGACAGGTCCATGCAGTGTCCCTACAGGATGTCCTTGCAGAGCASAGTTCRAGGAAATCTATCAGCTTATGTTTCYGTTCAAATCCAAGGAGCAAAAGGTGAGGCAGTTATAAGCAAAATAAAGGAGGAAGACAATCCTTGGTACATGGAGAGATAGGAAGTGCATTTTCTAACAGTGGTTATGTTTTTTTCTGAGAATATGTTTCATCCTTGACACAGTACTCTGCGTGGCAAAGGAAAGATGGTGCACAAAAACCTTTTGGAGTTATCTAAGGCTTTCTTCCCAATAGGCTATTTTCTTCAAAAACTTTCTGCTTATCACTATCTAGTCTACTATAAAAGYATATATTTCTTTTTCAGAGCAATTTTATGAGTTCCAGGAATAAGGGGGAAAGACACTGCTCTGAATTTCTCCTTTTACAGTTGTSAGATGTTCAACACTCAAAAGAGCTGTTTAGTGCTTCCATATCTTCTRTACATCTGGGACAAAAGAAATCACAGCATGACACTTGTTCTTTTGCTGAAAAAATAACTCATTTTTGGTGAAAATGTGGTGCATCTGGCCCTCACCACCAGAGCAGTATCCAGAAGAAGGGGATTCTTTTGGCTGAAAATGTCTGTAGTTTCCATCTTCCAGCATCAAATCCAGTCCATGACATTGCTTAGGAGATTTTCTGCTAATCATGTAATTTCTTTGATTCCCTTAAACATGAATGGCTTCATRTAATTCTGTGTGAGTCACTGTATGAGGCACATACCCATATCAAACATTTAGATCATGACTTTCAACATCAGATTTCAAGACAKAGCCCTGAAGGGTGTCATTACCAGTCATCTTGTCAAATCTTTTTGGTGAATACTCACCAGAAATTTTGCTGAGACTTTTGACACCAAAAACCCATCTTACACAGGAGTATCCACTTCTCACAATAGCTGTTCTTGCAATACTTTGAAAATGAAACACTCAAGATAAATAATCTTCTTGAGAGAGAAGCTGCCATGAATTGTCTGGCATTAACCACAGAGTAAGGGAGCATGCAGCTGCTATGACTGTAATAGGGCAGTGCCCTGGCTCTGAAATGAGTGTCAACCACCCACATTCTCCAGTCCTATCACACTCTCTAGAACCCTATCAAAAACACAAGTCTCGTGGTTTTCAGGGATTTTCATGTGAGAAGAGGTGCACAATTTTGCAGTGTGTTCTGCAGTAAAATACTTATTTCATAAAGACATAAAGAATGAGCAAGCACACAGCATTCAGAAAATAAAGACCTTAAAGAACATGAAGTCCATATATCTGATTTTATTATTTTCTTGTAAATCTATGTATTCCCATCTCTGACATTTCAATCATCTTGCAGTAACTCTCCCCAGCTAGGGAAAATAACTAAAAATTAAGACCAGACTCTCAAATTTACAAAAAACCCCACATCTTACTGTCACTGTCACAATATCATAATAGAATAACAAACGCCAATAAGGATCAAAATCTAAACTCAGATTTCCAAGCCACATTCTTGTCATCCCAGCCTGTGTTTAAGATCCTCTATAATAAAAGTCAGTCTTTTCTCTGAGGTTTATCAGGTGGTTTCAAGCTTGACCCAAAGGTCAAAGTGGTACCACAGTTCAGAATGYACCCCCACCAGTTCCATCCAAAAAACCCACTTATTCAAAACATTTACACATATATACACAATGGCCCACCCATATCAGCAACAGCAGTGAACCTGACTCAAAATGATAAAATAAGATTGATTGCCCTTCAACTGATGGACTTAGAGGAAAACCAGCTCTAGATATTATTTTGGCATGCAATGTGTGTTGTATATTGCTTATTAAAAGGGAGATGCCAATTTCATCATTTTCTAATTCAGTTACAAAAAGAGATCACAATCTTAATTATTCTCTTCTGGAAAAAAAAAAAAATCTCTTTTTAATTTTTTCCTTTAGCCTTGTTAAAAGGGCCTTCTCCATTTGCAAAGGTATTTTGTATTATTGCAGATTTTGTTTTCTTTACAAATAATACTTTCAAACATATGTCTAGCATTTCAGTTTTGTAAAACCATGGATACCAGAAAGATCTTTCTCTTCCAAGAAGTTACTTGCCTTTTTTTTTCTTTTATTCAAGAAAATGTGCGGATAATTCATAAATTTTGTCACAGCTACTATTCTCATTAATAACACGGACTTCTTAATAAGAAAAATCTATAATTAGTCTTTACAGCATCATAATTATTAGAATACAAACTGTCAGATTCATTCTTAATGAATGTCAGTGACTGGAAAAGAAGATTTGTAGAGATCATGGCATTGTTCAGCTATCAGTAGTTATAAGCGCTGAAAAAGGGCTGAGCAGTTTGAGTGTAGAAGTCTCAAGACTCAAAAGACTTTATTAAAACCACAAGATTTTCACCCTGATCAGAGTCCACAGTGTTGACTTCCACAATTTAATTTATCATACTTTGCTGAAGGAGTGATATAATGGAAGTTCATTGGATCTCATATCCTCTCAGAGGCAGCTCTCAATAGCTATTTATTATTATGTAAACACAGACTCAGCTCTCCTAATTAGTGATGGCACTACCTGAAAAGGTTCAGGTTCAGTTGCAATTACGATCCAAAATCAAGTGTTAATCCTAACTGCTTGAAACTTCAAACTGGAAGGAAATGGAATGTGAAAGACTGCTCGTGGTGAGATTTCTCACACTTCTGCTTCTGTCCACGGCCAAAATTAACATSAAAACAGCTTTTCTCATAGTATATTGGCACTTCCAGTTCTGATCTCAGGCAAAATACTAAAAGTTAAAAGTAATTTTTGAAACAAGTTACAGAATCCTAAATAATATTTGGCTGTAGAAAAAGCATAGAAATGTAAGGCTTTGTCTCTYTTTTTCCTTTCTTTCTTATCTCCACCTTTCTCTTTCCTTTTCTTTGCTGTTTTTTCTCRTGCTCTCTGTCTCTCTATGCCCCARGGTCCTGTAACTCTTTTCATAGTTTCTTAAATGCTATTATAACCATAAATCTCAGTTCATCATGGTGTAYAAACAAGTCTCTGAGATTCAGTATGTAAATGATCTCATTGACTTTAAAGAAATATTAATATCCTTAAAGAAAAAATATGTATTCTACTGAAGTGAATGGCTCTGCAATTAATTCTGTTAATAGAATKAATCCTTTGAAATTGTCTATCTGGTAGCAAATATCCCAACTAAATGCAAGCATCATTTGGCTAGCCTAGCACTTGCCTAAGTTACTTTTGTTGTCCTAGAGATCTAGTAAGGTTTCTTCTGTGTCCATTCTGGAAAAACTTTTTTTTCTTTTGATCACGTCTTTGTCAGAAAAGGAAATTAAGGCCTCATTGTTACACCCTACAAGAATTTACTGAGCTCATGTAAACAGTGGTGAAAACTTGTAGGAAATTTCTCCAAATGCCTTCAGGCAAAATTTGCAARGCTACTTCTAATAGAATAATTGTGTGGTCTGAAACAGTTAATCTGATTTTTTCCTGGAGCGACATGGGGGACATTCACATAAACTGCTCTGCCAGAGCAGCAGTGGAGTCAATAACTTCTAGGAGGAGGGCAGCTGAGGACAGAGATTTCTACAAACCAGCACATTTGGAATTGGAAGAGGATATCTGTCCACATCCCTTATTTCACTTTTCTAAAATGACAAGACTAGGTGTTCTTGCCTCAAAAGGAYACATCAAGAATACATTAAGAAGATAAAATTCTGTGACACTGGAAGCAACATGGGTACCCAAGATAGTGCATGATTTTAATTACATTCTCCAAAACTATTAACGTGTAAGTGTACAATGTAGGGAGTCCTCATATKCTCTAAACATCTTTTTTGAAAAGCAGTATTTAAAAATAAAATACAAAAACACTGTAAATCTCTGCAAAAAAAAATTCTGACAAAATGGTTTTTTATTAGAGTGTAGTAACTTGTGGAAAAAGTATCAGACTGACAGTTCTGGAAATGTCTCTGTCTGTCCACAAAAAAATGTACTGCACAGGGAGCAGGAATAAAAGCTTCAACAGCAATGTTCCTAAGCTCTGATCTGAAGGGACTACCATCAGCCCATTATAGTCCTTGGCTGGTGACAAGGGTGCCAATTAGTACTGCCAAGTGCAATGATGGCTTTTCTGATGTGGATGCCTCACTGCTGGAAACTGGAACCATGAAACTCATTTCCAATAGCCCATTGAAGAGCCATCAGATGGTAACAACTTTGAGTCACAGACTTAGACTGGCATTGTACTGACAATGCAGAAATAAAAGACTCTACATCATATTACCAATCCCAGAGCAACCCAGCTACCCCTCCATTGTATTTCTAGGAAAGGCAGACCTTACAGAGATTCACTGAGAAATCATAAAAAAGAATGTGACGGAAACTCTTTCTTTCTTTCTCAGATCATCCTGTTCAATCCTCATTTTAATTAGCTTTAAATACTTAGAAATACTGTGTAGGTGTGATGATGGGTAAAGAATGGTAGAGACACACTGAAATATGAAGTTTTTCATTTCCATCTTAGTACTCATTTTCCTGTGATTTAAAGGTGTTATTGTAACACCTTTCTGATGGACAATGACATTAAAAAAAAGGGTTTTAAACATTTCCTGTCACATAAATATACATAGATATGCATAGTGAGCAATAGTGAAAAATGTTGCTTGTGTAATTGGTTTTTTTTTTTTAATTGTTCTGTGCCTACTATTAGTCAGGTAAATTTTTTTTCCTAAAAGAAAAGCCATATTACATGAAACCATTCAACATTTACAAAGGTTGTTTTTCCCTTGGGTATAAAAAATTGCAGTATAAAGAATTACTGTTTATCATTGTTCATTACTTTCAGATGTCTCAAGTAAACAAATACTCAAAATGTACTCACCTAAAGTAAGAAAAGGTTTCTGGGTCACAGAGACTTAGAAATATAAATCACAGAATTGATTAGTTTGAAAAAGACCTTCAAGACCGCCGAGCTCAACAATTAACCCAACATTGCCATGTCTACCACTAAATCATGCCCCACCTGGACACATCTTTTAAATATTTCCAATGATGGTGACAACCACAGCCCTGGGCAGAGTGCGCCTGACAATGTTTTCCATGAAGAAATTTTTTCTTCTTTCCAATTTAAACCTGGCACCACTTGAGCTATTTCCTCTCATCTATAGTTTGTTACTTGGGAAAAGAGAACATCCCCACCTTGCTACAATCTCTTTTCAGTGTTAGAGAGTGATAAAGTCCCCTGACACACCGAGGTTGGCTGCCCTGACCCCTGGCCATGCTATTGCTGATACAAACCAGGTGCCATTGGCCTTYTTGGCCACCTGGGCACAGCTGGCCCACGTTCAGCTGCTCTCACCAGCATCCCCAGGTCCTTTTCCACTGGGCAGCTTTTCAGCCACTCTGTCYCCAGCCTGTGGCACTGCAGGGGTTGTTGTGACYCAAKTRCAGGACCCAGCAMGTGCCCTGGTTGAACCTCACACAGTTGGTCTTGGCCCATYGATCCAGCCTGTCCAGATCCCACTGCAAACCCTTCCCACCCTCCAGCAGATCAAATTCCCACCCAACTCAGTGTCATTGGCAAACAGACTGAGGRTGYYCTCAATCCCCTCAAAATATAAAACAGAATTGGCCCCAATACTGATCCTGAGGAACCCCACCAGTGACCATCAACCATCTGGACATGACTCCATTCTCCATCCCTGAGCCCAGACATTGAGACAGCTTTTAACCCAGTGAACAATGCATGAATAGAGAGTTTTTGCAGGTATAAAAACCTTCAGTATAGTTCAGGTAGACAAGATCCACAGTCTTTCAGCAATCAAGAAGATCACCTTGTCACAGAAGATGCGGTTGACCAAGCAGGACCTGTGCTTCAGTAGCCCAGGCTGGTCCCCTGGTAGCCCGGTTTGCATTGTACAATGACACTGAAGGTGTTCTGCTCCTTGACCTTGGCCTGCWGCRAGGTCAGGCTGACAGACCTSTGTCCCTTTTTATAGATGGACATCACATTGGCTAAACTCCAGGCAAGTGGGCCCTCCCCTGCTAACAGAACTGATGGACCATGGAGGAGAGCAGCCTGGGGAGCTCTTCCAGGAGCTCCCTCGGTACAATTCAGTGAAGTCCATCTGGGATCCAAGGCTTGTTTATGTGTAGGTGGTGACCACTGACCATTTCCCCTTGGATTATGGAGCTTCATTCTGCTCCCTGTCCCTGTCTCCCAGCTCAGAGGTTGGGTACCTGAAGAGCAACTGCTTTTACTGTTAAAGTTTAATTCAAAGGAGGCATTCAGCACCTCAGTCTTTTCCCCAGACTTTGCCATACAAGCAGTTGAAAAGAAAACATGTTCATGACCAGGAACTTGGAAATAAAAGAGGAAGAGCACATTTTCAAACAACTCAGTCTGTCAGACAATTTCTGGAAGTCAGACAATTGCCATTTGGTTGTACAATAAAGCCCACAGATGAATAAGTGTATTCATTAGAGCAATTTCACTGCTGCCCTGGCATGCAACCTGATCCTGAGATTCTCATAACTGATAGGACRAATACTGTTAAATTACACTCCACTCAGAGCCTCTAAGCCATCAAAGCCTTTTTTTTTTTTTTTTGCAACAAACAAGCACAAAAAAAAGATCCAAAAGTATTTTCACTTGCTGAAAAATGCACCATTCCCTTTTTTAGAACAAATACGTATTTTATCAAAGAATGAATCAACTCAGCATTCAGGTTTACAATCACTCAAGGAAACACTCTTTTCAGTATTAGCTTCKGGTTCACAATCAAACCCAAACAACAATTTTTTGAACCTAAAAGATTTCCACTGAGGAATTTTGTTTATGTGGAGCTCAAATGCAAAACCAAGGTCCAACCTTTAGATGGAAAGTCTAACAGTGAAAGGTTAAAGTAAGGAGAAGAAATCATGATCTGTTGGGAAAACTCCACTGCTCTTCCTTAGGCAGTACAGGWGTCTGAATCCTAAAACTATAGCAATTTAAGTTTTGGGCTGGTACCTGTGATGAAGTGTGCTCTAATCTGTTCTGTTGTACTCTATTATTCCATCACAGAGTGATTTTCTTTGGTTTTGTGGAATGAATCACATTTGCCATCAGAATTCCACCCCCAATCAATCCATGTTGTAAAGGAAATGGGATGTTTAATATTTATACCTCTATTACTTTTCAGAGGGGTTAAGAGAATCAAAATCAGAAGATTTCAAAAAMCACTTCTTGCACAGAATTGATTATTAAAACAGGTTGACCTTTTAAAGAAGCAGGCATATTAATAATGGGCTAGACAACAGGACATCTTTTCCCTCCTCCTTCAGTRTCTATATGCTATAAAGCAGAAATATGTGCACCAGTAATGTTTCCCTAGTCACAGAACAATATGCAAAAAACTTAGCAGACCACCAGCTTTCCAGAGTAGCAAAAGCAAGTGCTGCACAGAGAAATGCAGCATGAAGACTGGCCCAGAACTAGAAACCACAGCCAGCTTCAAGGCTTAGCAGAATCCTCTGTCTTTGTAATACCATTTTCAAGTACTTGAAGTCTGGGGACTTGCTTTAATTTTTATTAAACTTTGATAAAAATATGTAAAACCATGTGCAGTTTGTGTCCAGATAAAGAGAGGTCACTTTTACTCTGTGGTGGCTGCTGGTATCACTGCAGCAGAATATCATTCCAGAAAGCACGAGGTTCCAATCTTGACAATAAATTTCCACATACACATTTACTGTATCATCAGCATTCATCATAGCATCAGGATTTTAGACATTACAGTGATTTGTAAAAATGTGTCTAATAAATTAAGAGATGCCACTAGAATTGTCTGTGGTTATTTAAAATATTTACAATTTGCTACAGGCAAGGCTTTTTAAAATTAAGTCACAATATTTTTCAGATTTGAAGATGTGACTTAAAAGGAGTTGATCTGCTTCTTGCACTTTCAATTTTTAGGGATTTTACATTTTTGGAAATGGCACTATTTTTATCTGGATAAGCAAATGCATGACTTTATTTTTCCCCTCRGCAAAAGTCACAGCCTGCAAAGACCTGGTTTTGAAATAGATTTTTTTTCTCTGATATTTTGTCAAACTGTTTTTTTCCTGTAGAGGGGTGTGAATGTTGCTCTGCTCTAGGCACGTACTGTTAGAGTGCTGTGTGTCAGGTGGACAAAAAATTAAGACACTAAGGGCTGACCTTGAAGTAAACTTAATTTGCACAGACAAATTGGGGGTGGTGACTGCAGCTTTTCTCACTTTCCCTTGCTGCAAACGCACCAATATGGAAAAGAACACAGTGCAATGTTTTGGGTGCAGGAYAGACAATCTGAAATGTGTCCCCATATGTACGAGAAGTTCTTTGCAGATGTCTGAATCTTTTCTATTTACATGACAGATTGTAGAGACTCCAAAGAAGCTGTTGCTCTCATTTTCATCCAATCTTTGCAACTTTCTTTTTTTTTCCCTTTTCTGTTTTATTATTTACTTAAAAAACCCTTCATTAACATAACTGGTTCTTCAACGTTGTACCTGTACACTGTTGTGAGAAGACCCCACACCCTGCAGAGGTTGTGCTTGAAGCCAGGTGAGGCTAAGAATCCTGAGCAGATTGTTTTAGTGGCCTCTCTCAAACCCTTATTTCTACTGTTGGGTTTACCCAACAGTAGCACCTCTCCGAGCAAGAGATGTATTATTCCCATTTTGTAGGAGAGGAGTTGAATCATGGGATTGCTTCCTTGCAGTTAWGTAGGGAGTATGAAGCTAAAGAACTATTTCACCTCAGGGCTACTGAAACACATTCCCTGTGGACAGCTCTGCCAGTCCAAATGTGAATGAGTTCCTTGATTCCAACCTCTCTCCTTTCCCCTTCTCTCAAAGAAGAGAAGACATACAGCAACACCTAAAAGAAAATGAGGAAAAATAGCTACAGATTTCTGGAATGGCTCCGTACTTGTGCTGGGTCCACCTATTTAACTGTGCAGAGCTCTCTCTGTCTTGTCCACTCAGGCAACCATTCTGTCTTTCCCTTTTTGTGTGTTCTCCCATTTTCTATTAAACAATATTGCCGTTAAGGTTGCTACCTCCAATACACGAACAGGCTCCTGCAACGAATAGATTTTTCAACTTGAAAGAAAAAGTTTCATTCAATTTAAAGTTCCACTTCATTCCCAAGTATTGCTTGACTTTTTTGAAAATAAAAAAAAAAAGTGCTGTTGTTTGGTTTTGGTTGTTTTTTTGTTTTGGGTTTTTTTTTTTTTTTTTTTTTTTTTTTTTTTTTTTTTTTTTTTTTTTTTTTTTTTTTTTTTTTTTTTTTTTTTTTTTTTTTTTTTTTATTTTCAAGTGTTTGACACCAAAGGCAGGCAACTCACTTTGGGAAAAAAATCAAAACAATTTACAGGATGGTGTATGTATTTTGAGGGGGAGGGGGGTTTGCTTTTCATTATACATCAGCTGCACTTTATTTGAAGTTAGTCAGTAAATTAAACCATAAGATGTTTCATTCTGTGAATGAACATCAGAGTAATGTTGCCCAGCTCTTTCATTTCAAGCTTCCCTATCCTGCTTAGCTTTCAAATCCAAATCCAAATTGCATTTTTCTCCCAGTAGCCATCCCTTAGGAGGACTCCCCTAACACCTTCCTTTCAGAGATCCTTAATGTGTAATAAGAAGGCCCTGCTCTGCTTTCTCCCCACTCCTACAATCCTCAGTAATGCCCCAAATAAAAAGCAGAAAGAGAGCATAAGGTTAAACTCTAAATTAATAGATCAAAGGATAAGAGCCCTAATTCTGAAATAAACTGACTATGGAAAAGGATTAAAACGGAGAGAGAGGATTATAGTACAATAATTGCGACAGAAGACTGTGAGTGAATTGGATGGAAAACAGGGGGTARGCTTTATTCTGCATTTCTGAGCAAGTGAAAGGAAAAGAGGATCTGAAAGATAATTAAAAATCCAAGTGGACTCAAGGAGGAGAGGAGACTGAAAACCCACAAGATACTGCAATGAATTCCCTGCTGTGCCTGCCCAAGACCCATATCAGTTTCCTTTAAGGAAAATATCCACCCTCGCTTTGCATTCCAGGGAGGAAGATAATAATTGGAAGAGTGCAAGATTTCAGCTAATTTCAACTTTACCACCATCTGCCACTGAGTCTCCAGAGGAGACCAAGACTCTGAGCTATCAAGGAGGAGAGGACATGAAGAATTACTTCTAAGTTGCCTATTCAGCCACTATCAACCCTGCAACATTACAGCCCAGYGCTGCATGTTTTGAAAGTAACACATATTTCCCCAGGCTCCTCTGGGAGGCAGAGAAAGACTTGGGATATAAACATGAACATGGCATAATAGAAGGAGTTTATAGGCAATCTATAAAGCCAAATTGAGTGGTGTGTTAATAATGAAAAAGTTGATAATGGATTCCAAAGGAGTGGAGATGTGGGGATAGTCTTGAAAGTGGACCAATATTAATTGCTGCAAAGCTTATTTATGTGTTTACACAACGTAAGGGGAGCTCCTGCCAGCAAATATCCCTAGTGAAAACCAGAATGTGCAAATAAGACAGCTTTTAGGGAAAAATATGAACTGAGAGTCTCTTCTCTCTGAACCTTCGTTTGAGGAACTGAGAACTGAGCACGCACGAGGGTGCGAGGGCAGAGTACCTGCTGAGCAGTGCCATGGGAAATAACTAATGAAGTCTTGGCCATACTGAAGTCAGTGGAGTTTAGAAAGACTCCAATAAGGCTGGAAGCTTAATATTTACCTCACTGATTTAATATGCCATGTTACTGCAGCATTATACAGTTTTTGTCATTAAATCCTACAGAAAGTGCTGGTAAAGAGAGAAGGCTCCTTGTTTCTTTGTTTAGTTAGTAAGAGCTTTAACTGAGATTTTCACAGGCCATCATCATCCTAATGAAAAAAAAAAAAATTAAAAATTGAGTAGCTGAACCCCATGACTGTCTTTGAGAAAAGGAAAAAACCCAAGAAACCTGAACCGAATGCAACATTCCTCACCTCTCMAAATCCTTCAGTTTTAGGTTTCTCAGCAGTCACCTGCACTCTTCACCCTTAAAAAAAGCTATAATCCTCTGGCATGTTTGAATATGCACACTACGGACATGATGATATCTGGAGCACAGCGTTGCCACTTTGGCTGATTGGGCATTGATAAAAAAATATACAATATTGTGCTTTGATGTCAACTTTGTTTACAGCAAAAAAAGAGGCAAAGGAAACAATCCTAATATGTCTATCAAATACAGGCAGACTCTCTAGCAACTTGCACAACTTTATAAAGGGGAAGCATTGTGTTATACTTTAATTTTCAAGCCTCATATTATTTAATCAGTAACCATAATTTTCATTCAAATAATGTGTATATAAAAGCCATGATTTCCCATTTCTTATCATCTTTAATAAATGGAAAAACCGTTTGCTCGCCCCCAAAGAGTAATCAACACTGTGTTAATAAGCTCAGGCCTGGGAACACTTTTTCAATAAGAAAAACATTACACATTATAAAATCAATAATGCTGCCTGACAAATGAGGCTGTGCATAAATTTTTGACATGAAATCATACACTGAAGTCTAAATTTAAATTTGGCAATGCTTTCAAAGTCTCACACTTTATGATAGCTATTCTGGAGAGTGAGCTGTACTGAAACTAATCACATAATTTAAAGGATACATTTGCTCTACTACAGTAATAAAAATACATTACATCATGATAAAAGCCATCCTGATTCAACCTGCAGTGGAAATTTGTGAACACGGTGATGTGCTGAACCCCATGTGGGACCAACYGGCTGCTGTTTATAAACCCTGTAAATAAAACATTTAGCACCATTCTAGCAGTCTTCATTTTCACAGTGCTCCATAAATATTAACTAATTAATCCTCAGGACAGCTGGGGTATAGCTGAGAATTAGAACAGAGTGAGGAATCGGTAAAAAATCACCAATTTGACGAATGTAGTCCTTTTCTCTGTTTATAACTTACCTACTGACAAACTCTGCTTATTCTGAATTTGCCTGCCATTGAAAGTGRGCTGGGAAATGCTTAAGAAAAATCAGCTTCATTCCATGGATGCCTCACTGAAACAGCCACTGCCACAAACCCCAAGAACTGGTCAGAGCTCCTCAGTTCAGTACCTGGGCACTGTGCAAGGGCCAGTGCAGCCCAGGGAACATCCCCACACTGAAGCTCAGCCACAGCCATCCGGTTTTAAGGGTTAAGGGGATTTATCTGTGTGTGTGTGTGAGCTGTGCTGGCAGCTGGTGATCTTTAACCTGTTTTACTCACAGCACAGATACAGCCAGTGTTTCCAGAACCAGGCTGCATTCAGGTGAGCTGACAACATCTGCACCAAGCAACACAAACTTTTGCCAGCTGAGGACTGGACCATTCCTTAGCAAGAGCAAGAGAGATTGCACTAATGGCACTTGATCTCTCATCCATCCTTCCACATCTGCACTGTGAAGGCCTCTTAAAACCCYCTGCTAGGCCATTTCTTCTGCCTTCCTCTATTGGGTTTAAATAGCAAGATTTTTACATCTTGCATTTGTATTTAGGGCGGATTCTCTCATACACAATGCCATTTTTTGATGATGTTCATTTGACAATCAATCACATTTATCAAGCATCAAATATTTTTCTAGCAATATTCCTGATCCAGCATAAGGATAAATATATTTCACAATTTCTGCCTTTAATTTAAAATTCTTGATCTCATATGAACTTTGGCTGCTTCATAGAAGCAGAAACACTAATTTCATAAATGATACTGAATTTCGACCACGCACCAGTATCCATGAAATCATTAGTATTTCATTCCTCTGTAAGTCTGAAGGACCTAGATTGCTACACATCAGGGTATCAACCATTTACAGAGCAGGATAAAAACAAAACTCTTAATCTAACAAATACCAGTTACATTAGCCTTCACTGAAAACTGAAAACACAGGGAACATCTTCAAAACTGCACCTCTCTTTTTAATTGCTTATCCTAGAAAAGTAAGGGATTCCTAAAAAAAAGTCAAAATTGTTAAAATAAAGATGAAATAAAAGGGTATGTCTTCATTTTTAGCAGTTTATTATTGGTGAAAGGAACACAATCAACCAACATGGTTTAGCATTGATTGCTTATTTTCCTCTTTCTTAAAAGGCTGAATAATTTTATCATTATTAAAATAATTTGACAATGAGTTAACAAAAATAGGAAAGTCAAAAACATGTTTGGGAGCTGCAATCTTTTGTTGTAGAAGTAAAAATACAACAGTTTCTTCACCAAAGAAATCTCTTCAAAGATTCTAAGTCCTTCATATATTAATAACAAGGGATAAGAATAAATTGTCTGTGATTTATGATTTGCCAGAGGTGTTTTGCAAGTGTGACAGCTGAGGTTTGGTACCAGACCCCATGTGTATTGTCTGACCCTGAAAGCAGTGTCTGTACCAATTTCCCAGGGTCTTGATTAATCTCATTAATGAAATACAGGCCCATGACCTGCKCTATTGGGACAATCCCAGCAGACAGGGAACATGAAATTGTAGCACTGTCAGAMAAACAGTCCCCTAGTTTTTGCCTTGTGTTACCACAGCTCCGATTTAAGCTCTAAAAAACCCTGCTCTGGCCTGATCCAGTCACCATCATGGATGATCCCTCCTACTATGGGATCTTTTAGGGGGCGTTGTCTCTAGATGGACTGCRTTGCAAGAACACACACAAAAAAAGACTGCTATAGTCACTGTGACAGTTCAGCTCACTGGGTAGAAGTTCTTATCATCATTATAACAGCTRTAATATTGGATAGATACTGAAGAAATCATTTTACTAAAAACATTAGTTTTAATTCAACCCGAAATATAGGTGCTAATTTAGTTCTAAAGAGTCCTTAGGTACAGGAAAAGCAAAAATTGCTTCTTTGCATAAGTGGGCAAATCACCCATAGCTGCTTTCACTCAATTGAACTTGGATAATCTCAAATACATCTGCAGTACCTGCACAAACTTCATCAGCCTCATTGCTCTGTAGCAGGTAATAGATATTTGAATCTGATAGTCATTACCATTCTCAGTCAGGAGTACTCTTTAGTGTGCCCTAAAATGGCTGATTAAAGCACTATTTCTACCTCCTATTTCTCAAGTGGACTGAATAAGCAGACAGGAATATAGAATGGGAAGTGGGGAGGAGAAAACAGATTCCAGTCTGGGATTTTGATGTTAAAAGTGATAAATATTAATTATTTCCAATTAAGTTAAAAGACAAAAAAAAATTTTGGATTGTAAGACCTCTGGGACACAAGCAATTATTATCCCTCCATTTACACAACACCAATCTGGTTTTTATCTCTCTGGCCTTTGGGCACAATTATAATACTTAGACACAATTTATACAATTTAACTCTGAGTTATAAAAGCATGATATCTGACACACACTGATGATCTGTACTTCATGTTGAAAAATTGTTCCATGGGGCAATTATAACAAAAAATATTATAAGTTCAAAACTGGTCCATATATAGAAAAAGATAAATAATTCCAGTCCATAAACTGCAAGAAAATTAGCCCCAGGGAAGGGTAGGAGATGATGAGCATGAGAATAAATTGAGACAAAATTCAGATATACAAAGGAGGGAAAATAAAATAGAATGCACTAGTCTGTGGGAAGTTCCCCCAAAAGGTCTTGAAACACATGAAAAGTCAGTGTAACAGAAGACTGGGAAATTATCCTGGGGGAAAATGCTTATAATAGATGGCACAAAGCAGGATGGAAAAGTAGAAGCTCCCTGGATCTTAGCAACAAATGGTCCTAGAGAAGCTAAAAAGGGACTTGGTATAGTCAAAAGATATCTCCTGGAGCTCTTACTATATACTATCAGAGAAAACCACTTGAAGAAAAGGCCAGGGGCTCTGGAGTAACCTCCAGTGGGACTGGCAGACAATGTGGAAGTGAGAATAGGCGTACAGTAGGTTCAGTAGGTAGATGTGGACTTTGAAGTAAATAAAGTTCTTTTTTGCTCATGAAATTATACAGAAATTATTCTATTGCTGCCAAGCACTACAGGTGATGAAATACCTTCTTGAATTTTTTCAGATGGAAAAGAGGAAACTTTCCACTCTTAATAAGAGTGTATCACTGTTTTTCCAGCACGAGAGTATGTGGATTTACTCAGGAGTAGTTTAATTTCAAATTCACAGCCCACATTTTCTTGAATTAACTTGCAACTGCAGAAAAGTCCTAAGAGAAACATTGATGAAATGCCAAASTAATAGAAATATCCTGTAGTCAATTGATTCATCCAGGTCTAGAATTWTTTTTTTTTTAAAAGGTTTCTTTAGAATTTGTCACATTGGGCCATGCATGTGGTAGTGTCTGTTAAGACCAGATATCACAATATATTCTGCTTTACTTCACTGCCAKGCTGCATAAACCCTAGTTTGTGCTTCAAGGCTCATGGCATGGCAGGTTACAAAATGTCTGTGAAGGATTTCAGGTTCTACAGGTAAAACCTTGATTATAATGAAGAGCTGTATGGAGTGGGGACCAAAATACCAATGGTGGCCACCAAATGCCGATGGAGGGTACAAAAGAGCACGGGTCTTTGGGGAGGAAAGGGGAGAAAGTGCTACTAAGGGATGGTTTTGATGGAAATCACAGTACGAGGATTTGGGGGAGTCAGGAAAAAAAAGGAAGGAGGACAACTCCTGGGAAAGGATGGGAAAAAATTGAGATATTGGGATTTCATGAAGGTTGAGAAAGGTTTGTAAGCTGTCATGTGATAGGAAAAGAAGTACATAAATGMCCTGAGTGAGTTTCTGTTCCTCAGGGATCTGGTTTAGAAAATCATCCTGTCTGGCTAAGAAATTGTCATTCAAGTCCCTCTTTTTCAACAAAAAAAAGTGTTTGTGTGCTTCATTTCACCCTGATTTGCAACATATTTTTAAAACCAATAACAATTAACTGCTGCAATGGCAAYACAGGAGTCTCTTGCTTATATACTTGAGAATTAGATTAACTCACTTAACTAGCCTGTGATAGATTAATTAACCACAGATTAACTACTGATTAACCTTCTGGCCTTTTCAAAGATGATGTGCTCTGAGATAATCTTCAACTTTGTATGGCCAGCATTCTTCGCAAGGAAATGTCTARAGTAAAAGCAAATTTCTTTATTAAACTGGGTGATCTAGATGGAAAAGTGCAGACACACACATAGCCAGGGAGATAGGCCACATTTTTAACTGCATTTTTTTGACCTACTAAAGGGTATTACTTCTATCTTCTTCTTTCTCTAAAGTCTTTGACCGTTAAACATACAAAAATAGAATTACTGTAAACTCTTTCTTCTTAGCTGTAGGACTTCGCAGCTGGTCTTAGACAGGATTTGTGTTCAGCTCATCAAACATTCACAGATTCACTGGAAAAGTGAACTATGCTCCTCACCAGTAAATTTCACTTTGATCATTTATAAACTTCATCAGTGATAATCTTGTACTTCATCCTAGATGCGGAAAAAGTGTTAAATTGCGTGTGGCTGAGGAGCAAATATTCTGAAAAATTCTAMCACAGGATGACAGTGCACTTACAATTAGATCATATCATCCATCAGTAAGAAAAGGTTGCAATCCATTTAATGTGTGTCATGTGCATTTTAWATCTTTCTAGTTTCTTAATGAAAGTGTTATGCACTATCAAGTCAAATAGCTTGCAGAGTATGGTACATCAATACTGTTACTTCAAAAAATAGCTTGTAGTCTAAAAAAAAAAAGATATCAGGTTAGTTTGACAGGATCTATTTTCCATAAACTTATGTTGATTGGCATTAATTCCATCCTTCAGCTCTTTACTAACTGAGCCCTATATCAGATGTTCCCTTATTTCACCAAGGATCGATGTCAGCCTGACAGGACTATAATTACTTGGGTYGTCCCATTTACCATTTTTAAATATTACCACAATATTAGTTTTCTACTGGTCTCAATTAAATGCCCTTACTCCTGCATATGTGTATCTATCTCTCTCAATATCTGGCTTCCATCACAACGATCTGACATTTTAGCAGATAACAGAAACCCAGAAATTCACACCGAAAATGACAGCAGTAGATCAAAAGAAAGAGATGTCTCAAATAAAAAAAAGTCTCATCTCTCACTCAAGTAAAAAAAGTCTCATCTCTCCCAAACGAACTTCATCCTCTCTCTCAATGTTCCCTCTTTCCTACAGCTGGGAAAGGCTGAGGAAAGCTGTGCTCCTTGTGTGGTGGCCAGGCTGTAGCCTCTGAGGAGAAGCTGAATGAAAACAACAAAAACACCAGAGACAGCCCTGAGTTGTATTGATTAATTTACTCCTGGAAGGCACCCAGTCAGGAGGAAGGCACACAAACCCACCTAGAATAGAAAAATCTGGCTCTGTCTGATTTATGTGACAGGAGACAAAGTGCTTGGTATTTAGCAGGAAGGTGGAAAGTTGCAGCTGTGTATGACAGAGTCAAAAGTGTAGATTTGGGTGCCCTACATTTCAACCAAGGACCGGCCCCTGCTGCTCCCTATTGACAATGTGCCTCTGAAGGTCTGCAGCCACACAATAGGAAACACCATGAATGGAGACAGAGATAGAATCGAGGCCACATTAATTTCCATCAAAGAGCTGACGTGTGTATAAGAGAGAGGGCGTTAGGCCAAAGAGTGAATATAATAAATTTTTATTTTTAAAATTCCAAAGTGAGAGTGGCCAGTTCCTGGTTGTGGGATTTCCATCCTTGGAGATGTCCAACCCTCTGCTGGATGCAGTCCTGCAAAATCAGATATAACATTGCAGTGAGCCACGCTTTGAGCAGCAGGTTGGGTTAGACAACTTCCTGAAAACACTTCAGGAAAGGCTGAGAAAAATGGGAGTGTTCAGCCTGGAGAAGAGAAGGCTCCATGAAGACCTAATGAAGTCTTTCTGTACCTGAAGAGGGCTACAAAAAGCTGGAGAGGGACTTTTTATAAGGGTATATAGTGACAGGATAAGGGCTAATGCCTTCAGAAAGAGCAGCTTTAGCATAGACACTGAGAATAAATTCTGTATTGTGAGGGTGGTGAGGCACTGGCACAGGGTACCCWGAGAAGCTRTGGCTGCCCCATCCCTGGAAGYGTCCAAGGCCAGGTTGGATGAGRTTTTGAGCAACYTGGGATAGTGGAATTTRCCCTTGTCCATGGCRGGGGACAAGAAATACATGATCTTTAAGCTCTAATTCAAGCAACTCTATGATTCTATGAYTAAAAAACTAAATTCCTCTTCAGAATTTATTTTAGAGGCTGCATTAGAAATGGAGCAGAGTGCAGAAGTTTGAGTAAAACTACAGTAAGACAGAGGAAGGTTATTAACACTAAGACACAGAATTATAAGATTAGACATAACTATTTTTTTCACTAACTGATTATTATTCTTTTCTAAAGAAACCTGGAGAAAGAACCTATAACAGCACTGGTTTGATGCAATAAACCAGTCAGAGCTGTGTTAACTACTTTTGGATGCAGTAAGCACAGAAAAGCCCAGACGAGCAGAGGAAAAAAATGTCAGATGCACTTCGGATAGCTTTGAAAGTGAAGCAGCTAGGCCTTATTTATAAGAATTCTTTATTTTTTAAATATTTGCAAGACTCTCAAAATCCTTATGCTTTAATTCAAAACCAAAATTCTAATTGAGCAGGCTAAATAAAATAAAAAAGCATAAAGAGAAAAAGTCTATAATCTTGTAGAAGATTTCTTCTGTGCTTTTCTAAAGAAGCTGATATCGTCTACTTTTAGAAATGGTATACGAGACTAAACCATTTTGATCCCATATGACAGTCTGGGTAATTCTAGCCAGTCTCAAAAAAATGCTATTTTTTCTGACAGAATTTGAATGAAAATTAAAATGGCTTCATAAGGCATAATTTTAGGGTCCTAATCGTCCTCTGTCATTTACTGTCAGAAATTAGAAGTCCATCAAGCAATGCAAATCCTCCTKAGCTGTACTCAACCTTCTTTAAAACACATATGTCTTAAAGGTTATATTATACAGTTCAAAAAGTGAAACTATTTTTGATGCAAAACACAATTTTATGAGCACAAGACATTAAAATTTTACTTTTTTTTTCATTAGTTCTGCCATTTTCCAGCTTTTKATTAAAATGGGATGACTTAGCTTGCTTWAAAAARAWAAAMMATCTTGATCATAGARTCACAGAATGACTGACATTGGAAAAGACCTTTAAATTCACCTCGAGCCATTAACCACTGCTGAACATGTCCACAAGCACCACATCTTCAAAACTGTACTTCAGAAAACACCAGCCTCTGGCCAGTTAAAGTTTGAATATTCTAAAGGTTTTTCAAGATTTATATTGCTTGGTGCAAGGTGTACTTAATCAATTCACCGTAAAYATCTACAGTTAAAAAGAAAAAAAAATTCACACAGAAGGTTGAAATAAAGCAGAATGTGTGTATGAAAGTTGGAACATTTGTTCTGGCATAACAGGTTGCTCAAAAAAAAACCCCAAGGAGTTATTCCTTTTTTACTCAGTCACACTTTTGGACTCAAAAGTTAATTGAAATCAGAAGGTAAATCAGAAGTTATTGAATACTTCACAGCATACAATAATTTAACAGAAACAACACATAACCTTACAGACACTTCCAGGTATGAGAAGTCTTGACGTTATCCAAGATGATGATGAGACAGGGGCTGGAATGCTTTTCAGGGTCTGGATCCAGGTTTCATACCCTAGTAAATGGAGGAAAAAATTAAGAAGTTTAATTCCACACCTTTCTGCTCCAGTTGCTGTGAATGCAAATTAGAGGCCTTGTTTCTCCACTCAACTGAGTGTTGAACTCAACTGAATACTATAATTTCCATTCCCACAGCTCAAAATCTAAATTTTAAACATCTCAGTATCTGTGCCCCAATTCCCAAGTCCTGTATCCTTCCTGCACAATATTCCTGTTCCCTGGCAGTAATTTTGAAAGGGGTGATGGTGGTACTAATCCAGCTGAGACAGAAGCAAAGGGATGGATTCTGCAATTTGTCACAAAATCCAGTGGTAACCAGTTGATCAACACTTCTAACTGCTGTTTTATTTGGTCTTGAAAATAACATCAAAATATATACTTTGATGTTGCATTGTTTATATTCTGAGTATTTTGATGTGCATTCAGTTATTCTAAGCCAATTCTGACAACCCAAATTTGAGTCAGGAATGTTCAACATAACATCAAAGTTGGTAGACTTAATGCATGCTGAAGTTCTTCAACTYTGCTCTCAGTAATTGGGACAAAACAACCCAGGTAATCCTCATGTAACATCAAAGCTGCAGATYCTGGATGAATGAAACAATAGAAGATTCTTTTTTTCTCCCAGTTGTGAAGTTTCCTGGGTGTCTGTTGTTCTTCAGTTATTTCTCTTTTGTTTAAAAAAATTGAACTAAAAATCGCCAATTAGTTCTAACTTTTGTTAGAATATTTCACTTTATCTTCATCATAACAAGCATAATAATGGCAAAGGAATGTCTTCCAGAGCAAGACTAAATGAGAAAATCATGCTGTGAACTGACTGRGAAAAAGATTTAGGGGCCTTGTAAGAAATCCTGAAAGTATAAGCTATCTGCAGACAGCTGGAAAGAGCAAAAGAGGGAAAGAAAAGAAAGATGTGTCAGTGTGTTTGAACTTGAGAATCCAGAAAAGATTAAGACCTTACTGCACAGGGATATCAGGATTGTGGAGCAGCAGTAAAAAGACATGAAAATTTTGTCAGACAAGAGATCAGCATCCATTCACTAAGTGTTCTCATTTTCCATCTGGCATTACTTCCTTTTTTTTTTTTTCCTCTTTCTTTTTTGCCCTGCAGCAGCAAATCGTACATAGGTTAAACCAGGGTGAATCAAAATCTCCAGAGGAACGGTTCAAGAGCTTCRTCTGGTTTTGTGCTGCAGAGAGAACTTTCAGAATTACCTCATGGATAATATTCAGAACATGCTAAGCAGAGAATGACAGCACATATTGTCAGTAGAAAGTGGGATTCACCTGTCATAAATAAATTGAGAAAAATAAGTACATAAAATCCACACTACACCATCATTAAAAACAAAGTTGCCCAAAATTTCACATTAAAATTCAGTTTTCAAAACCATACAAATATCAGCTATCATGTTGACATCGTCTATGCTATTCTACATGAATAATAATTTTAGTTCCAATTTAAATTAATATTGAGAATGAGACTAGCACAACTACACATGTCTTTTATCAACATACAAACTCTCATGGCAACCCTTCTTTGAAATGCTCATCATCCTTTTGGATGGAGAAAAACAATTTAAACAGGTAAGGACTGTCTCTCATGTCTGA
>NW_026623258.1:1295618-1296928 GCF_030028575.1 Malurus melanocephalus | reverse complement strand
AGTTTGCCATAAAAAAATAAACAAATAAGGGCAGGAAAGATCTGCTGCAAACTGTATAACATTCTCACTCCGTGTAGATAGAGTAAGGTCAGTCTAACAGGCATTAATCTGCCTTGAGGGTCAGTATGATGCAAGCAATAAAGTCCACTGACAGCATTTTGTGACTGAGATGGGTCTGGCCTGAAGGATTTTGTATCTTTACCTCTCCAAAAGATAAAAACTAAGCTTAAAGTGAGGACATATAAATATTTGCACKATCCAACCATTATTATCATGATCACCAATGACCCCTATCTCTCTCTTGTTCATGCATATTCTGCAGACTTCACAGGAAAAATGCAGAACTGAGTAAAACTGCTAGAGATGGTCTTCTGCTCATACCACACAAAAATGTGTCCTTTGACACTAATAAGCATCTCATGCACAGTTTTTAATGTCTCATATGCACTCCTAATAATTAAGTAGAACTAATAAAAAACAAACAGTTAAAACCAAAGCAGAATACTTTATTAAAAAGTCATGCTCTGTTATTTAATGCATAAAGAAACTCTATTAATCGAATGCTATCGAAAATTGCGAAAAACACAAATGCACCATTTTTCTCTCTATTGCATAATATCCACTCCACAATCAAATCAGGTAAACAAAAATTATATATATTAATTATATATATAATTATTAATTATATTATATATATAATTATATATATATTTTTGGTGTACACTTCCCAGTATTTTAGAGAAATACTGGAGTACTTTCACTTTATTGTGTCTCAGTTTGCATTTCCTTAACTAATCCTAGCATTCAYACTTGTATTTATAATAAATCAGTTTATATATCCCTAGTTAATATTTGCTTAGGGCTTATGTTGATTTCACAATACATGCAATTTTCTGGTTCCATCTTTATCTTCAAGGATTAGATTGAATTGAGCAGCCATGTAGTAATTTAGTTTTATCTTGTGCCTTACAGTTTTATGTTCTTGTAATAGCACTTCTCTATCTTATTTAATTAAATATATCTTATTTCACAATGACAACATTTTTATTTTTTAGTTTATTTGCTAAACAGCTGCCATTGTGGCAAGAATTTGTGGTGAGAGAACACTTAGAGACATTTACAATAGAAATTATCAAATGGAGAGGGAGGAAAGGATTTGAATTTGGCGCAAATGCACCCTCGGATTGAATCTGAATTGCTTTGGATTCATTGGTTGGAATACGGACCTAAACAGCTATATTTGGATAACTTTTCTTTTGCATGTGTTTCCAGGGAGGTATTTGGGTTTGGGATTTTTTTTTTTTTTTTTT
>NW_026623258.1:1273164-1294961 GCF_030028575.1 Malurus melanocephalus | reverse complement strand
AAAAAACAAAAAAAAAACAAAAACCAAAACCAAAAAAAAAGCTTCTTATATCTGGGAATCCCCTTTTGCTAACTCCTTTTCTTGACAAACCTCGTGTTGTCTTTTCCTTTTGCACTCCTTGTACACCAGGTACACTCTCTCTGCCCTCAAATACCTGCCAATGGCTTTCAAGGATAATACCTTTACTCAGCACCTGTATCTGCACCTGTGTGTTCCTATTAATTCCCTTATATATCCCACCAGTGTAAATTAAATTCACAGATTCTAGGAGCAAACTGAATTTTGCAGGTTTTGCAAATTGTCTCTGATTCCAGYCAGAAGTAGGTTAAATTAGCTTCTTTCTGCTGTTTAATTGGCACAAAGTAATTGTGATCTCCAATTTCACAGCACGGGCTGCACTCAGATACCACTGCCCAGGCAGTGTAAAAACCATCCCAGTRCAGACCAGCCCAGCTGCTGTGCAGGGAAGGAGTCTGACCATCAAGCCCATCACAGAATCACAGAATCTGCTGAGCTGGAAGGGATCCACAGGATCATTGAGCCCAGCCCTTGGCACAGCACCATCCCCAAGCACCCACCGTGTGCCTGAGAGCATTGTCTAAACACTTCCTCAGTTCTGCCAGGCTTGGAGCTGTGACCACTGCCCTGG
Source organism: Malurus melanocephalus (assembly GCF_030028575.1). Lineage (NCBI taxonomy): Eukaryota > Metazoa > Chordata > Aves > Passeriformes > Maluridae > Malurus > Malurus melanocephalus. Next base: position 1,294,312 of record NW_026623258.1, on the reverse strand, counting down.
TGACCCTGTCCCCATGCCCAAACCATCCTTTGGGCCAAACATTTTTCTAATTCCCAAACTAAATCTCCCCTGACACAACTTCAGGCCATTCCCTCGGGTTCTGTCACTGTCACCACAGAGCAGAGATCAGTGCCTGTCCCTCCCAAGGATGTTGTACCTGTAGCACCTCCAGGGCACTGCTGGCTCATGCTCAGCTTGCAAGAGGACCCCCAAGTCCCTCTGTTCCAACACAGGCCAGTTATACTTAAACCAATTCCTTCCTGAAAGATCCCTGATTTAATAATAARTGCTTTCTACCCAGTGACATTTGGACATGATTGTGAAGACACATTGCAGAGGTGTACAAATATATGAAAAATGTAAAGGTGAGCAAGAACATGTATTTTATTGTGTGTTCTTGACATGAGCCAAGAAATCCTAACAGGCTTCAGGTTTAAAACAAATCAGTTTTTACATTAAGTACATAGTTAAGTTGTAAAACTCTCAGTTATAGCAAGGCAATACTTTCTCACAATGTTTTCAGAAAAAAAAAATTACACTAGATCACCCTGCAGAAATATGCAAATAATTTTGGAAATTGCAAGCATGTTTGGTGGTGGGTTATACTTTATCCAAATTTCTCTTCTACCATATAAAAAGAAACAATCCTAGCAAATGAGAATGTGTGGTGCAGGTAACGCTCTCAGTTTTCATGTAAGGGGCAATGCAAATGCTATAAAGTTTGATATAATGCATTTCCTTACACACAGCACAGGCTGAGACATGTCCTAAAGAGAGTGATTAAAGTGTTGGGAATATTAGAAAACATCCAAAATGTAATGCAGAATATATCCTTTTCTTATATTTCTTATATTTAAGAATTTTCTTATATTTCAAGCTTTTCTTACATTTCCTTATACTTAAGAAAATAAAGTTTTTTCAGTGTTTCCTGCTTTGAAAATATACTGGKTTGACTCTGTAATTCTTTTAAAGATATGTGTAATTCTGGCTGCGTGGTTTTTAACAGCTCAATATTTTTTCACTGTAGCACCCTGGTAAGCTTATTTGGCTGGTGCTTTGGCCTTGTTTTTAGGACTAAAATGTTTGGGAGCAGAATGCATTTTCTTTTAGGTTCCCATTTGTTCAAAGCAATGCCCAGCAGCAGTACAATCACAATATTATGTCTAACAATAATCATATGCAGTCATTTCCAATCACAGTGGCTACATGTAGAAGCAGCTACAGACTGTTGGAAATTTGAGGAAATGTCAAACCGTATTAAGCTGTCTGGAAAGAAAAAGGGAAGAGTTCACAGCTTGATGAGGAAAATTAAAACCTTACTGAACCACGCTGAACACCTGAAAATATCAAAGAACAAAAGATAAATGGGCAAAAGCCTGAAAAAGTTATGAAATGTAAAAAGGAATAAGGTTCGGTAGAGTAATAAATTATATGTAATAACAAAGAAAGTAAAAATAAACAATCTATAACCAGCAAAATCTCATGGCYTGCAGGAAGCTGCCAATAGGGCTGTAATAACCAGAATCTAGAATTGTGTTCACTTTTAAACAACTTGAGTCTGAGCTAGACCAGGAGAAAGGCCAGAGGGATTTGGGGGTGCAGTCTCATCCCTACAATAGATTTCCATGCTACGGTACACGAATTCAGGAGAGTGGTTTAGACAGTCCTTTACTCTGTTTGCAGTGAAGAGCTGGTGTGCAGGTAGCAAATTGTGGTTGTTTTTGTCAGGTATTGCCCTTGGAGGTGTCTGGCAGCCTTGGATACTGGGAAAGCTGAGCCAGAACCCCGTTTGTAAAGGGGCTGTGACACAGGCACAAGTGAAGCTGTGGTGATCTGGAACAGGCAGTTTGTGCTCAGCCCTCTTGCAGAAAGAAGCAATTCCCTTCTGGGTCTCGGGTGAGCTCTGCACTGCTCTGCTGTGGGGGTGGCTGCCCTTGGATGGACACCTGGAGCCCTGATATTGGAACAGATAAACACAAACCCTGTGCTCACTGCCATCCACACAACCTCACAGCTCAGTCTTTGGAAGAAGGACTTTGGAAGAAGAATGGGATGTAAAGCACCTTGCCTGGCTCACGACTGCTATAGCAGATCGTGTTCACTGCAGTTCATGCTGGTTATGAGAACCAGAGCACACCTACAGAGAGGGATATTCCAAATGATTTCACCCAGCCTGGATATTGTTGACACTCAAGGGACAGCTTCCACCTAGTCTAAGATCTTTTAAACCAGCATCATCTTTATGCCATTTTGAGTCTATGAGAAATTCAGGCTCCACAAAGCTGTTGTGAAGATAAGGTCAAAATGTCCTCTCAGAAGAGGAGGATCATCTATATCTATCTGAAAAGCTGAAAAACATGAAACAAAAGATGAACAGAGGAAAAAAATGGAAGTGAAACAAGACCATTTAATTTAACATTTAGAAAGGGAAAACAGCTAACCATCTGGGAAAACTTCCTGCTTCAGAGAGACATTAAAGTGACTCCAAAGGAAACATTTGGGATGTTAAAAAAAAAAAAAGATTGAACAAAAAAGTGAGAAATGTATTTCATAGAACAATCCTCCAGTTGCAGGGCAATGAACTGGATGACCCAACAGCTCTTTTCCATTCCTTACATCTACAATTCTGTGATTCTAAATATATATTCAGAATTCTACAAGAGGCACTGAGACAGCAGAGACATTGAAGAACATAAGTGGAAAGTTAGTGACAGATGAGTTTGATTCTGCTGCAGGCCTAAATGAATTCCTCACCTCATTATTCATTGGGGGGAAGTGGGGAGAAAAATGTAAAAAAATGGGAATGTAGCATCTCTGTGACTGAGAGACATTCTCCTGGAGGGGAAAGTAAAATGTTAAAAGGCTTTGCTATTGCACTGGAGAAGATAATAAGGCAATTAGGACTGYTACATTTGACAAAGCACCAGGCTCAGATGAATTGTGTCCCAGAATCCTGAAACAAGTAACAAAGGAAATAAGAAAGCCTTCAGCAAAGGTTTTTGACAGGCCACTAAGGAGTGCAGTCATACCCAAGGACTTAAGGAGTACTAAAACTATTCCCAGATTCAAGAAAGAATCAAGGGAAGATTCAGAGGACAAGTCCTSTAAGTCTCATTTCAGTTGAGAGAAATATTGGAAATATTGCTAAGGGACCATGTTGAAGTAATAGTAATGTATAATTTAATACAGGTAATGGGAAATCATGAGAAATCTGCATGACACTTTAGCATGTTATGGGAGTTGTAAACCACAGTGAATAGATTGATCTCGTTCATACAGCTTTCAAGGTGGTGGAAAAGGGAAATAAGAAACCCTGCATAAACTGTGGTGTGAAGAGCTGGGAGTAAATATTTTCAATTCATCTGGACATTGCCTTAAAGTTTGCCAAAGTAGATCTACTTTAGAAGTACAACATTACAGAAAAAYGTCTAAAAGTTAAAAGGGAGAGACGCAGTAATGCATCCTAATGGTTAAAGACATTTGAAGAGCTTGGCTACTGTAGTTACAACCACTCTGCAATCTCGTGCAGATGGAATAAACCATAATAGCTCTAAACCAGCTGAGCTAAGTACCCAGTGCAGTCAGGCAGCACCGAGCTGGGTTCAGGCTGCAAAGCCTGACTGACACCCAGGTAAATACCTCGGCATGATCCTGCCTAACATCAGCTGATATCACAACTGCATTACCCTGCCAGGATTAACCAGTTTAAAGCTAGCTGCGGTGAGCCTGTAAAAGCAGTGGTATSTCCAGACATGTTCCTAAACTACCAGTCCTCAATCTTTTCAATTTGGTGAATCCTCTGAAGCTTAAAAATAATCCAGCCCTACTTAAATACTTTTATGCCTACAGATGTAAACTTGTAAAACAAAAATCATGAGAACTGAGCTCCCAGAATTGAAATAAGGCATTGAGATACACTGAATCATCTATCAGCTGCAGTCTGCCATTATCTGTAGGCTGTGACTGTGTCCACACTTCTTCAAGAATCTGTCTTCTCTTTCTCTTTAACACTGTTATTTGTCTCTCAAGTCTTTTCTTTTCCTTTCTCACTTCCAGTTTTCCCTTCAGGAATCACTGGAACATCTAGATTTAACACTAGACCAAATGCATAACCATGGACAAGTCATAAAAACTCAGAGCTTTGAACATTCAAATCTGTTATTCCTTTGTTTCAGGCTGTTAAATCATTCCATATATGGAACGTAATATTATTTTTTCTCTTGCTAGGGTTTTATGGTTTATGGAATCCAGTAGCATGTAGTCTTTTAACAACTGGCAAGAAGAATGGTAAAGAAAATAGTGTTAAACTTTGCTTAAAGAATTCAACTTATAGAGCTTGATCCACTGAAGGTAATAGGACCTGTGCSTTCCCAAAAAATAGAGGATTCCAAGTTGGGTAAGTGTAAGAAAAGTTAATTTCTTCTGATGCCATTTCTTATTCTTACGGTCTTTGTTCCCACAAAATTGGGATACCCATTTTCAATGGCTTAAAAGGTCAACATTTTTTGTGTGAGATGACTTCACATTCAGTTTAAAAATTGTACATATTGCCATGAGGTAAAAATTTGTTAGAAAGTTAGAAATTGCAGTGTTACTAACAGGATTTTTTGCATTAGACTATTCAGGATATTTTTCCCTCTTTGAATCTTTAAGTCTTTTTAGTTCATTTCAGCACTACCCTCCTTTCCTTATCTCCATCTCCCTCATTTGTTCTGTTTGTTGTTTTCTGTTTGCTTGGTTTTCGAGTGGATGCCAGACATTTTAGTAGAGGGTTGACTCTAGGTCTGAAAACAAACAACTTTATTTTATTTATATGGCGGTAAACACCTGTTCCAGATGGACAAGTTACAGGATTTTTTGGGATTTAGCTCTTGTGGCACTTTGCCCTGAGCAGAGCAGAATATTTCTAACAGTCTGAGCTCTGTCTTTTCATCCAGCACACACAAAAGGCCACCACCTGAAGGTAAAACCGAAGTCAACAGGGTCCCACTGGTGTGACTAAAAGCTTCATTTGGCCTGAGCTTCCTTCATATTCACAGGGACAGGTTCTGCCTGTGGATGCATATATGCCAATGTCAATGAAGCTAGCTGAAGTTCTGCAGGAAAAAAAAGTTTAAAAAAATTCTAAAATAAAAAAAAAAGGGAGACAGAGATATAGCCTAGTGCTCTTGTGAGTTTTCAGCTTTATAGAGCAACCTGTGCCTTAGGATTAAAAAGATAGAATGTGTAGCGTGCAGAGGGATGACTAGGGGGCATGAAACCATCTGCAAATGTTTGAAAGATGTTTGCGTTCCCCTTAGGCATGAAAGAAATTACTTCCTATGTTGCCAGAAAAAAATTCCAAGAAATAGTGGGTCAAAGTTAAAAAAAGGGAAACTTAAAATAAATTTCAGGGAACTGTTTCTGGCAATGTGGACGTCTGTATAATTTTTAAAGCTGTACCCAGGCAGCAGGCAATGCAATGCTCAAATCTTTTGGCTGTTGTCACCAGCTAACCCTGACTTCTTATATTATCTGAGAAGAGAGGAACCTCAGAAGAAAGGTTTTGGGGTTCAGTATTCCTAGGAGTGGTCTAATGGGAAATGAGCATGCACCCTGAATAAATATCCAGATCTTTCCTTTAGCTGATGTCCTTTAGCCTCACTACTYTTGCCTTCTTGACTGCTCAAGAAATGACAGTCATCAAGACCAGAAGGTTTTGGACACACTGGGAGAGGTCAACTAAAGAAACTCTTTGCATATTAATGATGAAAATACATTGAAATTGATCCACAGAAAGAAAAAAAAGAGAAAGAAGAAAAGCCTGCAAGTAAAACTAAAAGCTGCCAAAAGCTGTAAGACAGTGGTGGATGCCCAAGTGGTCACAATGAGAACATTCTGGGTGTGACAAACCAGTTGTGTGYGTGGATGGTAAAGGCAACTCATGGCTTGAGGCACAAATGAAGGTGTATAGTCAAAAAATAAATATGATAACATCGAAAGCAAAATAAGTTGGCAAGATCAAACCATACTCYAGAAATCAGAGGACAGAATTTCCCTGCTCAGATAAGCAGATTTCCAGAATTGTTCTACTGACTGAATTGGTTTGATAGAAAAGACACTAAGGAGATTAAAAAGAAACACAAAAACGACAAAAAAAAAATAAAACCACCAAGCAAATATAACCCAAATGAAAAAAATATATACAACCCAAAAAAAAATTAACAAACAAAACCCCACAAAACAATCCAAAACTCCCATGTTACTGGAAGACTACACTTATAGTAATAAACAACAGCTTTCTGGAGCCAGAAACCAGATGACAGTAAGCATTCCCCTGTGCTTTCAGGACCTGCTTCAAAATAAGACTATATAAAAAAATCAATCAGTAATAAAAATAAATCAAACAAAATAAGGGGGGGGGGGGGGAAGAAAAATCTGCAACAGTCATATTTACCTTTAAAGGGGAGTTGCAGGAAAAGGGGAGTTCATTGGAAAAACATCAGGAGTATGTACCAATATAAATTGTTTGAAAGTGGCATTATGGAGTATTTAGAAACAATATACTACAAGCTCAAGATAAACAAACAAACAAAAAATGCAACTCCAAAAGGATCAGGAAAAAAAACTCTGCGAGGATAAACAGTAGAGGGCTTTATTGGAAATAAAAATCCTTCCACAAAATTGGATTTGTATCTACTTAAGAAAAATAGAAAAGCATATAAACCTTGAGAAGCTGAATATCAAGTATAATAAGAAGAGAGAAAATATTTTGAAGAAGARCTTATTAAAGATGTAGAAGCTATCCATAGGACATGACAGAAGTGGAAAATTTATCAGTGGGTGATTAATGTGCATCAAATGCCACTCAAGAAGCACAAAGTCAGATGAACAGTATGGGAAATAYGCCTAAAGCACTGTTCCTGACTGTACAAAGGCAGATTTTTTTTGAAAAAAAAAAATAAAATTAACCGTTTACTAAGGTCCTCAATGTGAGCTTTCTCAACTAACAGCAGTTCTATTTTATCCCTTGATTGTTTCCATAGCAGAGAAACAGGAGGTGGCAAATTGACGAGAAGCCTTTACCAGGGGTTTCAGAGTGATCAGGTGAGCAACTGACAGGAAACAAGCATCCTGGAGTTTTGGAAAAACTCAAAAGGAAAACAAAAATCATGACAGTGATAAATATGACATGCCTGGGAAATGTCAGCATAATTCCTGTGTAGAGAAGCTGTGTTTCAGAAAGAGGTCTTTGTGGATGACTGAAAGAACGTGAAAAACAGCAACCCAATCTGTGCAGCACTCCTCGATTTCCAAAAACTAGTGGCATGATCCTTCACAAAAGAGACACTGAGCTGTCTGGGTAAGAGGGAAGGTCCTCTTATGAATTAATATCCAGCATAAGACAGGAAACAAAAAACAGGAATAAGTGATTAGTCCCCACAATGGAGAAAAATTACTAGAGAACCTGTGCTATTCATCATGTTAAAAAATAGTCTGGAAAAGGAGGTAAATAAAGAGGTAAAAAAGGCTGGGGACGATGCAAAATTATGCAGGATACTTAAATCTAAAGCTGACTGTGAGGACTTGCAGAAAGAGCTCATGGCACAGAGTGAATAGGCAATAAAATGGAAGATGAAATTCAATGTTGATAAGGGCGCATAGGAAAAAATAGCCCTAACTATACATACACAATGATGGGCTGTAAATAAGCCATTACCACACAGGAAAGAGATCGTAGAGTTACTGTGGATAGTTCTCTGAAAACATCAACTCAGTGCTCAGCAGCAGTCAAAAATGCAATAGAATGGCAGAAATTATTGGGAAAAGAAAAGGGAACAAAACAGAAATCATTTTTATGTTTTTATGTAAATGYATGCTGCGCTTGCATCTAGGATGCTGTGCACAGTTTCAGCCACCCGACTAAAAAAGATTTCATCGTGGTTTGAAAAGATGGAGAAAAAGGCAAAAAAAAAGGCAATYGCAAGTCTGGTCTGTCTTTTCCAAGAGAGCAGACTGAGCCGACTTAGATGTGGGTAAGAAGTGAGACAGTTATTGAGTGGGCAAACAGGGTTACATACAAATTACAGAAGTACCAGCAAAATGATTAAGCAACAAGTATAAGCAAAAAAAAAAAGTGGTTTTCTACATGGCATGCAAAAAAAAAATCAGCCTCTTTGTCATGAGATGTGGTTGAGAAACAATTGATATAAATATATATATATTTATTATAGATTTGAAAAATTAAGTCTCACGGTCAGAAAGAAAACTCCATTTYAGAAACCCCCTCTCACATTTGCTGTGCAGCTGGGTGATATATTAGAGAATGAACTGCTTCACAGAGGTTTTGAGTTCCTATGGTCATCCCTGAGCAGTCACTATAGAGTAATGTTGCAAATAAGAAAAACAGCTTAATGGACCATTGATCTGTGTCTGAGTCACTCTTACATTAGAGGAGACAGAAAATGCTTCCCCCAAGGCTGGTCTGTGATGTGGTGGTTAAAACACTGTGCTGGAAATTAAAAATCRTGGGTTGAGCACCCATCAAGGAGAGAAAGGTGCAGCCTGCAGATCCCCAGGACAGGACTGAGCACATCCCTCTGTGCCAGCAGGGACAGCAGAAGGACTGAGCACTGCTTGGCCTCCCTTGTGGAGAAGTGGAGATTAATGATGCTCTAAATCTGGGCTACCACTAAAGACAGTAAAGTGGTGCCTTTCCTCTGCTGTCCATAAAGGATGTTTACAAGGAACCCCCTGAGTCTTAGAAGAGCAGAAAATGCTGAAGAAAAGAAAGCCCACATTGCTACCTGGGGTTTGGACACTATCTCTACCAGCAGGCTATCTGCATTTTACCTTTCATTTTTGAGGACAGTGCAACACGTGGATAAATGAAACACACCAGAGCAGAGACCCTCTTCTTTTGATTTAACCCAGGCAGCAGAGGTGGGCTGTTATCCTACAGGTAACTCAGCTAACAGATGGAACAACGTGCATCTCCCTGCCCTGTCCTTTAGCAGCAGAGYGGAGGAGCATCAGGAGGTGCTGTTTTTCCTGGATCTGAATATAATTATGTTTTTCCAGACYCCTCCTCACCCTCTCTCCCTGCCCCACCTCTGCCCCATCTGACTCTCTGCTCCAACTTAACCTTCCTCAATGTAGGAAAAATTGTGCCCTCCTATACCAGGAATTGTGCCAACTCCTCACCCTGAAGGTCTTAAGAGGAGGGAAAAAAGTTATCTCAAACAATAGAAAAAAAAACAAATCATCATCATCATCATGCAAAGAGAGAGAAAGCCAAACAGGTTACACCTTTTTCACAATGTCAGACCATGAGAAGAATCAGCATCAAAATCATAGGTCACATTAACAAGAGCAGAGTTTTATCATCACATCTGACTCTTTACATTTAAACAGAACAGAATTTTGCTTTGCACAAAATCCTGTCTCCAGCCCCAGCAGCAGCATGATCAGAAAGATGTAGATGTGCATTGCCTGAACCTTCCCTTTTAAGATTTCATCTATTCTTCTTAACCTGTTGGACCTCCTGCCAAAACTGTACATGAAGCTGCACCAGAGACAAAATCTGCATACAATTTCCCTGCAAAGCTGGCAGGGAAAGTCTCAGGATACAAATAAGCAACGTTAAAAAAATCAATGCAAACAAAGACAATGTGGATTTTCYTTTGCATTCTCCTGCAAGGCTGCATGCAGGCTCAGCTACTGTTTTGCAAGAATAACTTTCATATACAATGTAAGATCAGAGATCACTGGGGATAAGAAACATCTCATTACATTTTCAGTACCATGATCCCTTTGAGACACTACCTTGTAGTGCCTTGAATAGCCCCAGTGTTTAAGTTCAACAGTGTTGCCTGGTAGGCCACTTCACAAGTTTATGTTCTTTTGAATAAAAAAGTGTTTCCTTACATCTCCAAATGTTGGGKTTTTTTTTCATTTTAATTTCCATTTTTACTTYCTTTGCTTGGTTATCTGTGCATGACTGAAAATATTAATTCGGCTTGACATACTCTGTTCTGTATAGACTTTAAATTTCCTTCTCACTCTCCCTAATTCTAGGTTTCTGTGGGTTTATGGGTGTTTTTACCCTGCATTTATATCTTAGTTCATTTGTCAGTAGTAATAGAATTGGTTTCTTTAGCCTTGTTTTGAAGTATTGCAAAATTCCTATACTACAGTCACCAAACCCACAAAGTAATAGTTCAGCAGCAAGCACRACTAGAATCATAGTATTCCACTCTTGCATTTTCTTTATTCCTATACTATTGCTCTCCCTTCATGAAGCTGGAAACAAGCCTGTTTCCTATGGATGTAATTTAAAAACAAATAAAACTTTTATGTTGGGAAATATAGTTTTGCACAGTTATGCAAAAAAATAARAAGTCTAACATCTAGGGAAAGTACATTTATATTGTGATTTTATAATCACATCCTACACCTATGTGGTGCTTTGGAGCTAATAAAGACCATAAAAAATGCATAATGGCTTATTTTCCATTCTGTCGAGGCCAATGATTGATGAGGTAGCAGGTTTTTAACAGTGGTGTCAGAGCAGAGAGCARCACGTTCATCTCCTGCTCCCTCCTCTCCCTGCTTTCGGCAGCCCCAGGCAGTGTGGGGAGCCCCCAATGCAACCACGGTTGTGCAACAGATCTACCCCCACCCTAAAAAGGGTCCTCTCCWTCCTCCATCCCTGACAAATCTGGCTTAGCACAGCCAGGGGATGTGGACATTMGAGCCACAGCCTTGTCTTTGAGCAGAGCTGTGGGACACCTACAGCCTAATTGTGCTGAGGTTTTTAAAAGTCACCTCTGCTGGGATATGTTCTGACATGTGAAAAAACCTCCTGTGCTTTAATCACTGCTTACTGCACTCGTGTTAATCACYTTTTGTTGCCTTCTTCTCCCTTATCTCTCTGCTCTATCCATCTTGTTCCTCAACTCAGATAAAACCAGAAGGTCTTTTTTGGGAAGATGTCACACTGCCTAAAATTACACATCCCCAAATCTTTGATTTGGATCATTGGTCACTGAGAGCGTGTGAGTGACGTGAGCAATCATCAGAGCTAGAGAGAGCTAAGGGAAAATGTTTCTCCCTCACTCTTGAAAAATGTCTGGGCAGTATTTTGGATGGATTAATCATTAAAAAAAAAATTGGACTATACTGAAACTAAAGATTAATTCAGCAAATGCTTCCAACTCAACTGAAAACAGGCTCTGTTTTCTGAAAATGCCAATATGATTCATTTTGATGTTCTCTAAATGTTTTGCTTTCTCAGGCCAGATTAGCCATAGGCTTTAGATGGTTTTCACAAGGCCAGYAAGACCTGGAAAAAGAAGTTTTTATATGCTCTCCCATACTATTAAGGCTCTYCTATACCATTTCAGCTGCCTTCCAAGCTGAATCAATGAACTTTCCAGTTTACCACCTTCATGATTAAATGCAAGTCAAAATTGAAGTAGAGATTTTCTCTATCTCTCCAATTCTATTTACTGTAAAGTATTTATTTAACAAAGCAGGGAATGGAGCAATTCTCCCTTTCTCTCTTTCACTGTTCCTTTCCCCACACRGTCAATTCAGGTCAATGCAAATGTATTGTTTTGGTTTAGTTTAAGCACTGAACTGAAATGAAACTCTTGCATCACTGCAGAATACTGGCAGTGCTTTGAAGGAGTAATATATCCCCTTAGAAATTAAAACCACATCCCAAACAGTCATTAATCCACAGATTTTATATATCTGTATATATATATATATATATATATATATATATATATACAGATTCAAAACAAGTGTGAGATAGTTATATCATAAAGGATGGGTCAAGTGGAAAGGATGAGTTTTTAATCGATATTTTGAAAAGAGAGAGAGCATTAATAGTAAAGGGACTGATTCTCTGTTGAGGTCATATAAAAATTCAGTGTTTCTACAGTTTGCTRGACCCTATTACTCCACTGGCAACCTCTTAAAAAGCAAAGGAAAAAAAAAAAAGGTGTATTTTGACTTCAAAAAAATCTGCAGTCCTTGCCTGTAATATGCTTCATAATTTGTTTGCTGCATTACATGACAGTTGTATGTTCCAATGAAATTGCAGTTACACAGTAGGTCTCATCTCTTCTCCAAAAGCCCTGTAAACACAATATATTTCAGAAATGGTTTGCCTGTAGAGTGTCAGAGTCAAAAAGATGATTCTGTCAATGGAGTAACTGTGAAGCTGCTTTTGACCTTAATCTGAGGGCATTAAAATGCATTTTTATTYTTCTTTTTTTAAAGTGCTACATGTGAACAGTTAAAAAAAATATATAGGTCTGGCTTGCAAAAAGAAGTTTTTCTCATTGATGTGTTAAATTTATCAACTAACTGCAGTACCTGGAGAGGAAAAAATCAGTTTTTAAGTTTATACTTTTCCTGTTTTGAACCAGAGTCACCAGACTGCCAGTTAAATACAGGTAGAGAAGAACTGTTTTGAGATTTACTTGATTTTATTAACCAGTTAAAACCATTGAGAGAAAAACAGTTGGCACCTATAGAGCAGGAAAAAGAGGCATAATAGCTGCTAAACATTATATATTCAGAACAGGGATTCCTGAACTTGTACTGYGGTTGAAGATTTCTCCTAACAAACAATACTACCTTTCTTACAAAACTTTACTTGGTTGTTGCCTTAAATCATCATGTCTCCAATGACATTGYTATTTTAACAAAGCAAGTGAGTGAGGCCCATGCACCTGCACAGCAGGTATCACAAAAAATATTTCCCCGAGCATCCACCTGTGCAGTGAAGGAGGCCTTTCACAAGTGAGGTGATTTAACATTTCCAAATTCCTTATAGAAAGAGTTCTAGAAGGGCTTTCCAAGCTTTTCCAGAAAACTCTAGAAAATTAATTAAGACCCTTATGATTAGGTAATTTGTAAAGTATATCTTGCTAATTATATCCTTCCTACAGAATTCTAGACAGAAATGAAATAATATCTCTTTTTCACTGCAACCCATAGAGGTCTGATTTCCTCATTTGAAGACATTAGAGTTTGACTTCTTAGGTAAGGCTGCCATGGAACTGAAAATGGTTTTGATGTTGCTTGTGATTCTGGTTTTCAGCAGCTTTTGTAGGCATCTCCTACCACACAGGGGGCCAGGATACAGAGAATTGTCTCAGCCCCACCTCTTGAAACTATTTCACCTGGAATGGAAAAACCTGAGATTCCCTGGACCAACATAAAGTGAAGGCAACKCTACATCACCAAGTGGGAACCATTTTCTGGGACATATGCGTTGTTCCTGCTTCTTCTTTATTACATATCAATGTTTTTATGTGCACAGACCCAGTTGTATAAAAATAAGGTCCTCCCTGCTGCAGGAATTAGAAAGCTGGAGTTTTGCAGTCCATGATAAGAATTTGTCTCTGCTCCATCAGCTGTTTTCATGGCACACTGAGCCCAAACCTCGGTATTAGCATGTGGATGGAGATACYTGTGAGCTGAATAGCTGGATTCATGCCACCACCTCATTTTACATAAACCACTGAGCTGTTCCCTCATTTTAATGTGTTCAGTCACAACTGATGGCCCCCAGGGAAAACTCCTCAATCCCATTAGCTATCCAAGTCCCAGTGGAAGTCACTATCTTTGAAGAAATTACTTCATCTTACCTCAGCTCTGTAAMTCCCACAGCATCTTCAGATCCCACKACTACTTGTGACCAAAATTCAGGRAGCAACAGTAAAGGCTACTTTCATGACAATGACTGATATCAGTGATTTTTYCAAGCAAAAAGTGCTTATTCTCAGTCTCCTGATGGTGATAACTCACCTGTTCCTCCTCTGCATTCTCATTTTCTGCATCCAAATTAAATAACTAACCTGGTACAAAAAGTAATTTTGATTCTTTTTTTATTTTGTTCCACTGAGTAAATGAAAATGGGTTTAATTAGAGCATCCAGGACATGCCATAAACAGGGAAGGCACAACTGAGACAGCTGCAGCAACAGCTCCAYRTATTAATATTTCAGAAATCTCTARGAGTGGGCAAATACACTGCCCTTCRTTACAACRATTATTATTTAAYAGCATACTTTATCAAATGCCATGTCAGGRGTAAATGGGAAAATATATTGTATTGTGAGGGATTAGTGTTTGTCAGTCACAAAAATAGACTCAAATCCTGCAATTCAGCTGACAAAACAATTCACATGGCCCTGCTTCAGAGTTTGAAAGAAAGCCATTAGAGGAATTGGAATATTCCCTCAAATTCACATCCCAGCACACATCTCAGCATGTTTKGCAAGTAACATTATCTCTACTTTAAATAGGGGGAAACAGTGTCTATAACAAATCACAGAAAGCAGAGCTGAGCTGCTCAAACTGCTGTCAGCTCACACCAAAGGAGGGCTCATGTTGAGGTTGCCTTTCTTGAAGAACCATTCACTGCAGCTGTTTCAGCTATTGCAGCTCTGGGCAAAGGCAGCTGGAGTTTTTCTGTGCTGTTTTCCTTAGCATTGGTTGTGTATGGTTGGCTCATGCACAACCAGGTCACCGTGCCAGCCACACCAGAGGGCAACCACAACCTCAAGGGAGATACCAGACCTGAACTTAAAACTTCTGAATCCCAAGAAATTACTGAACACTCCTGAATCCTGAAMAAAAACCTGAGTTTCTTCTGGGTTCAGATTAAACCCTGCAGGCTCTAAAACCTTGGTACCTTCCCATGACATTGCTGTGAAAAGATGGTGCTGGTTGGCTCTGCTGCCTCCAGGGATGGATGGGGGTGATTAACGTGAAGGAGAGGGAACCCGTGAAACAGAGAACAGCTGCAGAGACACGAGCTCAGCGTGGAGCAGGCRTGGGAGAGGAAATGTATTTAAACTAAACTGCTGAATCTTCTGAGAGCTGTTTCTTCTTTTCCTGAAACTGCCACCACTGCTGAGCAAATTCATCAGCTGAGTGACTAATGGGAGACACCCTGAGAGGCAGAGGTACAACTGAGCCAAAACTGCTTCCCATAAAGCCCTGTTCAGTGCCTGTTTGTCTCATTTATTACCGCATAAAATATCCTTCATGGGAAAGTGACTGACAATTATACTTTCTCCATATATCTTTGCACTCTGCGTTGTCTTGACAAAAATAGGGAGCTTCTGTCTTCAGCCCCTTTCTCTCAAAACCATCTCCTTTCTTTTTTTTCAATTACTTAGTGAAAGAAAATGTCATTCTCCTGAATTTTTCATATTACTCTTTCTAAGGGAGTCACTTCTTATTTTTTTTATGCAAATCCAAAACAGAGTCCCATATGAGCTACTGTGAAGAAAATTAACTCTACCCAAGCCARTACCAGAACACATTGGAAGTGATGTCAGCATTAGCTAGAGCATAAATCCACAGCCAGAAGTTTCAATTCCCAGAAAAAAATGGGAGAAGCAGAAGGAGCAGATGAGAGACTGAAGTGCCTTCTGTTGCCATAGAAATCAGGTAATGAGTGACCTCATCTCCTGATTTTTCTCCTGGAGCAGGGAGCTACAGTTTCCAGGCCTGTGAAGGGAGGACTTGGCCAGTCCATCACGACGCAGCCAGTGAAATTGGCTTAATGGTGCCTTCTGTTACTTGAAGTTTTAAARCTCTGAGAGGGCACAGCGAGCAGACAGGTATTTTGTTCTCAGGATAGGAAACACACACGTTATTTGCTGTCTTACAATATCTTTCCCTTTTCTTTCCGTTGCTGCKTGTGACCTTCTGTATTTCCACCGTGCTCCCTGTTTTGAACTTGGGTTTCCAATGGCTTTTTRCCTCCCTCTGATCTCCTCGTTTTAGAGTCTATCTTATCTACARCACTTGGTTTTGTACGTTTTTATTTTGCTTTTTRGTGAGAACAGGAGGTAAGGYGATGTACTAGACAAATCACTGCACYGAGGTTTGAAAGACTGGCATTAACTCTGGCTCAGGTCCCGAACAACAGTAAGTTTTTTCATCTCCCCGAGGTCTCCTTGTCTGTTCAGCTGGGACTGTCAGCTGCACCGAGCAGGGACACGCATCTGCTGCCTGTGTCTGGAGTATCATTAGCAAAAAGGTCTCAGTTGCACTTACTGTCTGAAGGCACCGTGCAGTCAAATCAGACATGCCATCAAATGACACCCAAACTAGGCTGAGCTTCTCCTATGTAGTAGCTAATTATTTCTTCAGAAAAAAAGCAAGCTTTTTGAGCTTCAAGGAATATTTTGCTTTCTGTAAGGTTGCMTCATGACCCCTAAAAACCTTCTTCCCTCTTTGCTTTATTCCTTTGGCCATGTCTGCATCTCACCAGAAACCTCGGGCTGTGTTTATGGAGAAAATAAGATAGGCAACCAATCTAATAGCCCATGAATGCAACCTTCAAAAGCTTAAGCTCAAAAATTCTTGTTAACCTGAAGTAAAAAAAAAAAAAAAAAACCCTTCTCATTGCAAATACCTACAAGCAGTGCTGAATGCTTTTTTGTGGGGTGTGATATTTTGCAGGTGGCCTCTGAAAGAGAGCTAATAACAGCTATTGAAGGCACGACTCTGATTAGCCTGGCAGGACACAGGWGCCTGCAGCCCTTCACAAGAGGCTGCTCAGCAGAGGTTTTCAGCCAGCACCTTTATTCACATGGGCTCCACTCAGCTCTGGCTGCAAGGAGAGCGTGTTTGCTCCCTCCTGCAAAACACAGAGTTAATAAATTTCCAGTCCCCTGGCACTACTGAGGGAGTTCATGGGCWGGTCCCTGGTGAGTTAATGTGACARTACWTTAGTTTCGAGAAACAAAATGGTGGACAACTTGAAATTTGGGAAAGAACAAGAAAACAAGCTAAAAGAAAACTCCCAATTAAATTATGCAAATGTGAAAGGAAGTTAAATATTTAGATTTTTAAGGAGATCTTCAAAATACTTCCCTAGAGGATGGTAGAATCTGTACTAAAGGGCCTAGCAAATATATTAATTTAACAGAAGATTTCTTGGATTGAATGCAGCACACATTTAAATGGGCTGTGACAAGTAATTCAGGAGTTTCAGTGTACCATATGACATATTTTATTTTTTTTATTGCCACTGACATGTCAACAGATTTGAGGAAAACATTTTTTTTAGTAAGCACAGCTGCTATCAATTTGGATAATGATAGTCCATCACCATTTTTTGTGTGTACAAACAAAGGGAGTGAATGCTCATGCAAAACAGTGAGTCTCTATAATTCCCATTCATAAACCATTTGCAGACTGCACAGGGTCAAGACAAAATTATTATTTCAGTTGCTGGCCTCARCAGTGAAGACACAGAAATAGAATATTTTTCTGGTCTTGGTAAATTTAATTTCTGTGAACTCTGTCCCCATGATATTGTATACAAATAATAAATAGACACCCCCAGAGCTCCTCTCACAGTAACAGCAGATCCTGCCAGCGTAACCATTCACTCTGCATTTCCACTGCTCTCCTTTTTACATCACTCTATTCCTGACTTTGTTGGTCTGTCTGCCCAAGATCAATGATGTTCCTGCACAATTGTTGCTAGTGGCTGCTCACTAAAAATGTAGCTGGGTAAGCTAATTTTCTTCCTTTCCCTCTTCATTATTCTGCAGTGAAGRTTTAAGTGTAAGATTCTTCATCTATCTCTATACCTGTAGGTAGTAAATTATAAGGCTAATGGCAAGAAATTGTGAATATTTATGACACTTCCTCATTAGCACAAAACTCGGACTGGATTTCCCATGGCTCAATTGAATTACTTAAGCCTTATTTTAAAAGGCAATTGTTTATTTATGCAATTGCCTTGTGGAACTTCTGGCTAGTTGAAACTCTCACAGATGAAAATATTTGCAAGAAATACTGTTTTCCTCCTCTTCCTTTTAACATGTAGCAAACCCATAACAATTATGTTACTTGAGGACAAGGGCTTGGTATCTAATGCTTGATTTCAAACAATTTTTATCTGTATTTTAGACAAAATCTGTCAAAAATTTATATGAAAATAAACTCCCAAAGTTCCAGCACTTGGATTAACTCCCTCTGACCCCACCACACCTCCCAAAATGAGACTGAAGGTGGAAGAAAATGTCTCCTCTTTCATACTCCAGGTTCTTAAAATTTAGTTCAAAAACAAACCAAACATGCAAAAAAGTGAATCTAAATTGAGTAGAAAAGAAGAGAAATTCAGCTTAAACCACTATGTAACTCAGACCTCTGGGGTCTTTTCTCCTAAACCAAAATATTTCTTCCCAATTACTCTTTTTCCTCAGASTGCTTCTTTCCACAGAAGTCACTGCTGACCTGTCTGACAAACACCTATTTTTAACCATTTTAACTGAGCTCAGTCTGTTTGTCAAACAAACCCAGGAAAGAAATCTCCAACAAATCCTTCCTGCATGGGAAAAGTAGACTATAACAGTTAAAATATTGCCAGTTCTTCTAACGAAACATAACTCAGCCTACCACAAGCACCCAGGGACATAAACATACAGAAGTGGAAGAGATTTCGTAAGTTTTGAAGCATCTTCCTGTTCAGGTGACCATGTCATACAATCTCATTAAAAATGTAATAAATTCCATTATGAAATTATTTTGCATTTTTCTTCTCATTGCTCCTGTGGGAGGGCTACTTCAGAACTTCACATCTCTGGCAATTCAAATATATCTGTTAATATCCAGATTAAATTTATTTAAGCCCCATGAGAACGTATTTGTCTTTTAAGAAACTTTRGGCTTCAGTTTCAAGTGTAGATGTAATCTTTATTTTGATCAGCTAGAGAACTGAGGAATATTCTAGATGGAGAGTTATTACAGTAATTTCTGATGTCARTACACTTCTCTGCAATATCTTGAAATGTTTTTCCTTATCCATACAATGAATAAATTTAATGTTTTGTTGGATTTTCACACATTCATGGTCATTCAGTCATTCTATAACAATCTCGTGCTCTCAGGATCTTCCTTTCCTGATTCTTSCTGATGGGCCTCTCATTTTCTCACCAAAAAGAATCTTGATACACCTTCTATTAGATTTTTAACTTTATTTTACATTATACACTCATAGCCAGACCAATTTGTCTCAAGGTCAGGCAGTTWTTTCTGAGAGATTTTTATCTTCCTCCATATTGCAACAACTCTCTTTGGCCATCAGCCAATTTTTAACAATCTCTGCATCTTTTCACAGTCAACGTTAGTTAAAACACTGAATAAAATGAATCTGAATACCAGTCCCCAAGAAATATCAACAGCAGTTTGTCTTGAGACCACAAYGATCTCCTTTAACACAACCAAATGTCGTTTTATTTGAATGCCTCAGAAATTACTCTGWTGTCTATTATTCAGTTTAACTAATAATTTTCAAGCAGTGCTCTTATTGAAACAAATTTTAACTGCCTGCAGGTTGCTTCTGCTTCTTCCCTGGCTAAAATGGCAACAGAGAGRGGTTACACAATTACCTCTGGATAAGCATCTAATTTCTGGATGGGTGAAGTTAAGTGAGATGGAGATAATCCTATTATCTGAAATTCTTTTATCCCGTTCAGACAGATCAGTCACATCTTTGTTGACTATGAAAGTATATGTTCTTCTTATCTATACAGTAAGACCTGTTTATGAAAGTGATTTTGCCATAAAATGAGAAATAAAAAACCTGCTTAACCACTACTGTGTAAAACCCCTGCCATTGCTAGCTCAACAAAGGAAATATTCATAATATTAAACTGGGTAACTGAAATTTAGGAAACAATAATGTGATTTATTTAAAATATTTAAAATTTATTCATATTTTTTCTGTTATCTCTATTATAAAATTACCATTTGGAAAAATATTGGGAAATGCTTGTTTTGTTTGAAACCATTACCAAGCTCATTATTTTATGCAAAAATTTCATGTGTTATTGTGTATTTTCTTTTATTGTTTGGGTAACAATCAGAATGGTTCACAAGTGTCAGACAAATTGGGTTTTTATATTTTCTTTTAAGCCAAACAATTAGCATATATTTTGAGATTTTTGTCATTCAATCCATATCTTTACAAATATCTCTATTATTTAGCATGGAGAAAGGGACCTCGTATCTTCAAAAGAGAGACTAGATGAAAATAGGTATCCTAGATACTGAAGAAACACTAAAAATTAGAAAATTACAGATGCTAAAATTGCATCTAAGTATTAATATTTTCCATATTATGGCCATTTAAGAGTTTTGACAATCAATTTACAGTGAGAACCAAGTTGTTATGCACTGCCTATGCCATAAGATCTATCCATATGCATGTACTTTGTCAATGGTAAAGGAAATTTTTTCAGTCTGCTTAGCCCAAAAGTGCAAGGAAGCAACAGGAAACCTTTTTCCTTCAAGAGACACTACATCATATCTATACTACACACTCCATAGCTAAAGAACCTAGTTATATTATCTAAGTCAAAACCACCAGCTATGATCCCAGAGTTTAATTTTTTTCATGTATTCTTGTTTTTGGAAGGAATTTTTTTGCAACGTCTGAAAGAAATAATTGAAGAGCACCTGTTGAATATGAGGCACAGAAAATAAAAGTAATCATGACCTGAAATTCACTTTATTAAATTGTTTTTTTTTTTTAAGTAAGTTAATTTAATTTACACTGATCTTAAGATTTGCCCAGAAAAAGAGGCACACATACAGGCACTAAAGCTTTGATTATGCAAGCAGATAAAAGTGGATTTTTTATTTGGGAACATTTAAGTAAACTGGGGAATCATTGGTTAAGCAAATGATGGAAAGGGCACCAAAAAAATGCCAGAAGGGGGTAGTATGAGATTTTACACATGTCAATAAAGAGCAAGATAGAACCTATAAAGTGAAAGAAAGTGGAGATATGTCTGATTTATAAAGACCCCCACAACAAATTTACGTGTGTGTGACCCTTCACAACGCTCCAGGCACASCTCACCCACAGCTGTCCTAGCAGTGTGGTGCAAGACTTTCATCCTCACTCTTCATTTTACAAGACCAATGTTCTTTATAAACAATTACATATTTTTAGCAGTCAAGAGTATTCTGTTATCTAGAGCTCCAATATACATATACATGTTGAAAAAGCTGTACCACTCAAGCTGATGCATACATCTGGACAGTTTTTATTCATTGTCTTTTGGTGTCATAGAAACATTCAGCTAAAACCAGTTCTTACTGAAGATCTCCAT
>NW_026623258.1:1253591-1273077 GCF_030028575.1 Malurus melanocephalus | reverse complement strand
TTTTTTTAATTAAACACCCTTTTTTCCTTTCTGCTTTCTTTTATAGTGGAAATCCCAGGCAAAGAGTCAATTAAACACCCTTTTTTCCTTTCTGCTTTCTTTTATAGTGGAAATCCCAGGCAAAGAGTCAAATTGTGTCTCTGTGATTACCTCGGACACAGCAGCTGATTTCAGCATATCTTCTATAGAGCTCCCACAAGTAACATAACCGACTGCAATCAGCAGCAGCAAGGTGTTGTTTCTGTGGCACTTCTTTAAACAAATATGGAGATCTGTTTGGAAAACAGAGACCAGAAAGCTTTCACTGGTTGAATGCACAGCTAACTTCATCATCACCATTCATTTGCCCTAAAGTATGACATGTACATCCTTTTGAAACACTGCACAAACAGTTATTCTGTAATAAACATATTTTCTGTTTATTGGTAACGTCCAGGATTGTCACTTACTTTTAAATTTGTAATGAGAAAAAAAAAAACCAAAAGAAAATCAGCAACCTAGCCCAGACTCCCTGCTTGGAGGATGTGAAGCTGTTGGAATTATGAGCACATGGTTTGGAGGTGTATCCTGTGTGCTGACTTTACCTAACGCAGATTTCCATTCTCTTGGAACATCTTTATTAGAAGCCTTTTATTGGTCATCACAGGCTGATATATGTAAGTTCTCTTGGAAGCTTTAGGCTATTTTTGCAAACTATGAGTGTCTTTTAAAATTCCTCTTAAAGGGCCATCTAGTGTTAATATGACTAATAAATACAGGGAACAATGACTCAGTTCTGCACAGACTGACATGTATTAGAACAAACAAAAGGAACACAGAAAACAATAGAATCACTGATTACATATTTAGCCTTGGGAAGGACAGCGGCATAAAAGCAAAACAACTTTCATTCCAGAAAATGTTTCCAGCTTTATTGGCTTTGGATCATGTAGCTATAGGGTTTTTTCACTATTGATTTTTGTCTCAGTTTAGACTGTGGACTAGGAGTCAGGTGGCTAACCTGCTAGGCAAAGCTATAACTGCACTATGCACAGTTCCATTCAGCATCTTTTCCTAGAGGTAAAGGTTATTGACTATAGATCTTGTTTTCTACTCCCCTGTGCTGCAAGGCTGCTGCTGACTACCACAGAGTGCTGGGCTAGTAGACTGTTGGCTATTTCTTGGGACAAGTTCCAAATTTCAATTTCTTTTATTAGCCTTTTCAATATTTCTTCCTTCCACCTGGCTCTAATGTTTATGCCCCAATGTGGTCTTTATGGGTTTTGCAGCACCTAGGGCAATACAGCTTTTCTTTTTGGCAGCTAGCAAGAACTGTGGACTCTCTGCCTGCCTTTSCTTCTGCATGTCGTATTAGTATAAGCTAGTGTAATTAACTCTAGCTGGCATATGTTTCCAATGTTGTTCAGTTGGCACAGCGAAGGGACTTCCTGAAGAAAAGCGAATTTTTCTATGGTGTTTTCAAGTCTGCCTATGTAAACTTTTAATTGCCTGGAACCTGTATGTTGGAGCAAGGCTCTGACCAACAGGCAAGCAGATCTCACACTGTTCCAACAGATGTAGATGAGCAGAGGCTGCCAAGTGAGTGTATTTGCATCTATTGTGTTAACTGAAAGCATAATTTTCAGAAGAAAAGGCTATTTACAGTTTAGATGGCTTTAGGCTTAGAACTATATTATTGTCTTTCAGCAATATTTTTTTTTTTTTTAATGTGAGCAAGCACCTCTGTAAACTTTTAGGTAGGAGATGTCTTGGGGTGGAACAGGGCATTGTCATGGAAAAAATGCCTTATCCCTTTTAAATGTGCCTTCCCTCTTTTTCTCTCTTTTAATTCAGCATCTGAAACTAACCAAGCCAATCTTCTGCGTTCCTGCCGAGCTTCATCTGACGAGGTCAGCAGTCCTGTTCTCTGCATTTTTTTTTTGCACAACAGGGGTACTCACAATATAGTGCAACACCCCCGGTAAGGGCGATACTACATGGATTCTTGAAAAGAAAAGCATGTGTGCCAATTTGGCTCGARTTCTTTGAACACGTTGCTGGATTGTTAATGCACGGGAAAAGGATGGTCACAGAATCCGTCTGCATTTCCAACTGCTCCCAGTGCCACATGACACTATGGAGTGATTTCTTTAGTAAGTCAGAGAGCACATTACAAAGGGTAAATGCACTGAATGGATTAAAAGCTGCCTTGTAGAGAGGAAATGGTTTGTTCTGGAAAAGAGCGGACAATTCAGGAGGACGAGCGCAGTGACAGGGCTGCCRCAGCAAAGCTCTGTATTAATAACACTGATGATGATGCATATTAGTAATAATACTTTGCACTTTGTTTTTTTCAGAGTACTTTACAAACATCTAATTAATCATTATCTAATTAATAATTACTTTGAAAGGGACCGGGGGGGCGTGAATGACAATATTTAAAATATGCCTTTGTTTGATAATGGCACAAAGTAGTAGGAGGGCAGCAGCCACAAAGGCACAGAGCATACGCATTCAAAATGTTTTGGATAGATGAGGTTTATGGTCTGATAATTGGCTTATGCCGTTCTGCAAAGAGAAATATAAAGTAATGAGAGAAGGGAGGATCAAAACTATCCACAGAGACTATAGCCTAAAATGAAGCACAATACAAACCAAGAATAGACTTGGACATGATAATGGATAATGCAGTAAATCCCCCTCTACAGTGTTTGGCAGAAGCAGAAAAGGCCTTGGGATTTACATTGTATATATAATCAGTGTCTTTTTCTGTTAAATGGGGCAGTAACRAGACTACATTAGGAATATTGTACATTTCTGGTCTCCTTAAGCCAAATTTCTGATTAATTTACCTGTCGACACAGCTCTTTTAAAGCCATCAGAATTACAGAGTCCATATTTTGACCTGATATTGTTAGTGTTGATCTTACTGCTAAAGAAATTTCAGGCCAAATTGGGATGTCATTTAGTTTTAGATCAAGCCGATGGGCAGAGGAACAAGTCAGCATCTGCAGAAGCTGATATCAGTGCCCCGTTTATCTCCTAACACAGTGAACTGAGATCTCTTGGGAGGGACTAAAGGGGYTTCACCAGCTCACACCACCGATTCAAGCAAATGCACAATTTTCCTCCCTCTGTATGACTATGCTGAGAGGAGAGTGCTAGAAAGGGACATGATCATACATGGAGTCAGCACTCTACACACCCAAGCATGGCAGCTGATTCACAGCTATGTAAATTGATATTCAAAGTCATTGCAAACCAAATGACACTTAAGTTTGGAAGATTAGATGGCTGTCTCCTTCACTTTCATCTCCCCACACCACTTTCACTGAAATCCCCCTGAATATTGCAGGAACATTTGGTATTTGGAGGAGACAGCATATCTAATGAGTATCAGCTGAATCAACTCTACTTATTATAGGAAGGACATTGCTGATAATGAAAATGCACAGCAAAGGCCATGGAAAATGATTAAGGGTCTGAGTGCATAAGTTATGAAGGAAGATTGGCTTAGAGTAGAGGAAAAGAGGCTTTCTTAGAAGTATGTATGACTCCAAAGGGATCAGGTAGACACCAGCGAGCTGATTAGAATAGTAATTAATTTCTTTTTAATACTAAAGTTTTTGTTAAACACGTGCAAGGAATTTCACAAATGCAGGCAATGCTTCTTTGCAGAGGTGTTGGTGCAAGAGAAACACAGAAGAAGAACAGCAATTAAACCCAAGCAAGCTCAGAAGTCCCCCATGAGATGAGGCGGCTTGGTTTGATGAAGGATCCAGTTCCTGAGCAAAAAAATGTGTGATGCGTGCGAGTTTTCCTGTTACCCTCTCCAACTGTTTCACACTAATGTTGGTTAATTCCCACTTCTGGTCATGCATGCACTTAAAGAATTTATACCCTGGAGCAACAGTGGTGCCAGGAGGCTCCACCCACAGCAGAAGCATCATGCAGATGTAATTGCAGCTACCAAGGGACAACCATGTACCTCAAACTCAGTTTTCCCTCAGCAGGTTACAATTACTCTTCTCCCAGTTGTTTGTGTTTCTGCAGGGCATTGGTGGAAATGGAGTCTTGATGTATCAGGTGACCTGCAATAAATGGTTCTGAGCACCCCAAGCCATTTTGAGAACCTAAGAACAAAAGATAATAAGCCTGAGGTACTGCCAGACCTAGAGGTAGGGAACAGGGGGCATGAGGGCACTGTCCAAGTCCTCAAGATTAAGTGCTTCCAATGAGTTTGAGGATGTCTTGAATCATTTGAAAAGAAGGTTAAAAAAAAAAACCCTTGGAATTATTGTTTTCAGTCTTATGAGACTGAATTCTCACAAAAAATCCTTAAAAGAAGTCTAGCAACCAATTTGACTCTGAGAATGTGAACGTCCACCAAGAGGACAATGCAACCCCACTTGTGGCCTGAGGCAAAGGCAGTTTGATAGGAAAAGCAAAACCAGAACTTGCAAACAAAGCAAAACCAGGAATTGATTCTCTGCTCCCACGGGCAGGTGGGTGTTCAACCATCCCCAGGACAGCAGAGCTCCATCCCATGTAAGAGTGACTTGGGAACAGAAATGTCACTTTGAATGTCCTTCTTCTTCCTCTCAGCTTTATCTGTTTGGCATGACACCACATGGCCTTGGACATCCCTTGGGYCAGYTGGGRTCAGCTGTCCTGGCTGTGTCCCCTCCCAGMTTCTTGTCCACCCCCAGASTACTCCTTAGCAGGGCAGCAGTAGAAACAGAGCCGACCCTGATGTTGCGTAAGCACAATTCAGCAATAACTAAAATATTGGTGTATTATTAGCACAGTTTTATTCCAACAAATCCAAAACAGAGCACAAAAGAAGCTACCATGAAAARAACAAATATCCCATCCAAAACCTGTTCCTACTTCACTTTCTGTGACCCACACTTCTCTCAGCTTTTCTTCCCCATTTTCTTTACAGGGATAGTCAGCTTTTCCTCAAAATGAAAACATAGTTAAATTTATTTCCTTAGTGAAATTTTATTTAGGAAAAAATACAAAATGGTAGAAAAAGAAAAATCGTCCTCTAAAACAATATTGTTCTATTAATATATTTTAATTTGTATATTTAATCTTTAGGAGTATTCAGAACAAAAAAWTAATCTTAGAATCCAAATATTAATATAAAGCTAAAACACTCTTTGCAAAATTGGTACCAAGAAATGAGAGACAGGAAAGAAGAATTAATGAAAAGTGAGCAAGTTCGAATACTTTACATTCTTCACATTCTTCTTTCATAGTAAATGGAGAGATTAAAGGAAAATTTCATGCAAGCCTTTTAGAAAAAAAAAACAACCTGCTAATGTCAAGTAAATGAATTTGGAGCTGTCAAAGAAAATTTGATAATGTGGTTTCTAGATGATTCATTTGTTAATGTGCAAAGTATGAATAGAGTCTCTAAGCCATGTGTGTGTCCACAAATTTGACATGCACCTGGCATCAAAGGACATYCTGACAGAACAACTTAAAGTTCTCATCTCAAAGAATAAAATTAAATTAAATTAAAAAATACATAGCAATTACCACACTGAGAAATTCAGAGGGAGAGAAAAAATGCATTAACTTTTCCACTAGACAAGATCTTAGAAAAATATGACAACTCGTACTGTCTAGAATACAGGCAATGTCATTTATCAAATCCAGGTAAAATGATAGTGAAGGCAAGAATTCAGACTTGCATTTAACTTTTGTTATTTTATTAGACTTCATTCATTTTGCATTGTTAGTGGACCATATCAAAAGCAAATTTAGCATTAAAATTGGTTTTTGCCCAACACACAAAAAAAATAGGGGTTTGTATGGAACATTCTGGGTGTGAAGTCTAATATTACAAAATATGAACTTCCAGAGAAGAGCATTTTAATGTATTTCATAATAAAAGTGTCTTTCCTGGTGTGCAAACCATACACTTTACACCATACACTGACATAGGCATTATATCCTGTGCTAAAATATTAAAATACAGACCAACTTTGTGTTGGAAAGGCAGAGGTTTAACACGTTTGCCTGCTTAGAATTGTACAAACATGCAAAGTACTTTTGCCCACCAAAGAAACCCTTTTTCGCCTGTCTTTTCCCTCTTTTTTTTTTCTTCTGTATTTTCAGTAAAATAAGCCAAGTTCCAGACAATAAACAGCTTAGTTTAAAAAAAAAATGTAGGCCATTAATCTTAAGATTCAGCTAAACCTCTATGGGCTCTCTTAAATTTCCCTGGGGAATTTTTAAAACCTCATATTTGTAAGACCTCAAGTTCCAACCCTKTTAATTTAAGCCAGTCAGTGAAGAAAAGGCATAAATAGTTCACGCCTGCATATCCCATCCCATCTCTCCTGCTTTACTGGCCTGACAAACCTGGGGAAGGAGGGCACAGGTGGTGTCAGAAGGAAGAAACTCTGGTTTTGTAAAGAACATTACAGAAGAGAAAGCACAGCAGTGGCCTCCATAGCCAGAAGACAAGGCAAAGAGAAAAGAAATTTCTTTTTGGCCTTCCAGCAAGAAAGGCTGAGCCTGAGCCTGCAGAAGAGGTAAAAACCTTCACCCAAAACAATGAGGAAAACAGCCTAAGGTCTAGAGAGACAGAAAATGTACTGAACGCAGCAGGAGGGTTGGGGGGGGAGGTCTCTGTGGTCTGCTGGTGCCAGGAGAAACTTTGTGCCAATTCCAGCACAGCTTTGCTGCATCTTTGCTGTGAGGAGAGAGATGAGTGCTCAGAAACCAGAATTCACCCACTGCTCACTGAGGATCAAGAATGGTGAGGCCAGCTGCAACCTTGGTCATCAGTTTTGAACAGTAAGGAAAAAAGTGGTGTGATGCTACAGGTTATGATCTATTAAGAGTGGCACGGTTCAAATATAGAATAGCAGGCTGCTCTTAGTTCATATAAAAAGAATTTCCTGTCTGTCTTTTTATTTACTRGCATGTGGTGTCTTTATTTGTCTTTCATCATTTTCTATAAATCATTCTTCTCYTAAAGTCAAATAAAATAACTGATATAAGAACCTAACCTTGTRCTGAAGCCTTGCAGCCCAGAACACAGCTCTGAAGAATCCCCTGATTTATGCATTTGAGTATGGTACACTGTAAGGGGATTTTAATTTCATCATGTGATCCTTTTTCACTCTTCACGCATCTCTTTCACTCCTAGTAACTCCATGGGGGTAAAGAATGAGATACTGACTTGAAGGAATAAAAATAGTGTTTTCAGATTATATCTGAAATGAAAAGGAATCAAAATGACTGATACTGAGACTGTCATGGAGGCTGGGATCTTCAGAGAAGAGCATTTTCAYRTTAGCARTGGCCAGAATCTACAAGCAAACAGAAAAAATATCTCGCATTTACATTTCGGATTTTCTATAATCAACACTTGTCTTCATGAGATTCACTGAAATACATGATTAAGCTGAAAGTAAGAAGCTCTTTCAGAAGTTTGACTCCTGTAACTGTTTTGCATGGTTGTGTTAGTGTCCCTCTGGCTTTCCACTGAATCCAAACAACTCAGTTCCTTTGTTTATAAAATGTTACATGTGCCAAAAGATGCACTGTTTTGTTCTAATGCGACAAGTAGCAAATGACAGTGCTCTGGGGAATTCCAAAGAAAAGGAGAACAAGCAAGAAATGCTAATGTGCTTCTACATTGCCTTTCCGGATTAGAGGATCTGCCACAGATGTTTTGACTGCTATTGCACTGTAGATAATTTTGATAGAATTACACACTTAAAGAATAATTTGAGTTGGAGAGGATGTCTGGCAATCTTCTGATCCAACCGCCAGTATAAAGCAGGGGGAAATTAAAATAGGTAAATGARCACTTGCACCAGCTGAGTATTGAGCATCTCTGAGGGCAGAGATTTCACAGAATCTCTGGGTATCCTACTCTGATATTTGCCTGAATTTATGAGAATGTTATTCTCCATAAATAAAAATACCTATGGTTGCACATTCCATCCGGTGCTACTTGCCCTTTCACTGCACTCCCCTGAAAGGAGCCCAGCTCCATCTCCTCTCCAGGCTGTGGARAACAGCAATTAGATCCCCAAGATCCCCTTTAGATTTCTCTTCCCCAGGTTAAGCAAGCCAACTTAATCAGCCTCAGTTCATCTGTCACATTCCACAGTTTCCTAACCGTCCTAATCATCCTTCACTAAATGCTTTCCCATTTGTTGTTATCTCTTTGAGTGGGGGCTCAAAATTACCACAATATTCTTTCAGTGTTTCATGTTGCAAGGTGACAGAAATGTAAGAAATGTCTTCCAAATAATGGTGCCTGGGCTCCACCAACTTTTGGGCACCTTGACTTCTGTCTCAGGAACAAATGCATAGAAATGTAAAGCTCCTGATTGAAGAAAAAGCTAAAGCTAAAGTTGCAAATGTTAWTGAGGTGAGAGGAAGCAGCCCTACAAAATCATAGTTTTAGCTGCTCATATCAAACACATGCATGGTGAAAAATAATGTGATTTCTGAGCCAGGAGATTAGAAGAAAACTGCAATTTAAGTTTTAATAGTTAAATTGAGTAAAGGAGTTCGATACTGCCTAAACTGGACCATTTATATGTAAAGGAATTAAAGATTGCCTAAACTRGATCATTTATATATCTGACCATAGGTGGCATCAACAGAATGAAAGTTAAAACAACCCAGACACAGAGAGATGCAGTTTTGCAGTTCAGCATGTGAGGTACAGAATTCTATTGCATTGTGAAATGATCTATAAACTCCTCTGGTTTCTAAGAGAGTCCTGCACACCAGGTTTGCTCTGCTAAACAAACAGAGGCCTGAATGGGGTAAATAAAATACCAAATGATGCAAACAGTCTATCAAAAATCATCCTGCTGATAAACTTCCCAGAAGATGGAGTTTCTTTTTTCATTGGAGTTGTCAGTAATTTGTTCAGTAATTTCTCATCACAAAACTGCATGAGGTCAGTACCCCACCATTACTTAAGGGAAAATAAAAAAAAAAAAAACCCACTTGTTTTAGATTTATATCAGTAGCCACATTCTGTGA
Source organism: Malurus melanocephalus (assembly GCF_030028575.1). Taxonomy (NCBI): domain Eukaryota; kingdom Metazoa; phylum Chordata; class Aves; order Passeriformes; family Maluridae; genus Malurus; species Malurus melanocephalus. The sequence goes on along the minus strand of NW_026623258.1, from coordinate 1,264,068 downwards.
ACTCTTCATTTTGTTTATTTTAACCCTAGTGATTACTCTGTAGCTTCCAACCACTTGCAGCTAAGCACACTCCCTGTCAGAGGCTCCACATGGTGGTTTTTCCTCAGCAGTGTATTCCTGTGGCTTGCTATGTGTGTGCATGTGTGGGCAGAGGGGAGGGCAAGCACTAAAAATTGGACAGTTTTAACACACCATTAGAGCATCCAAGCCTGAAGTCACAGCATTTAACGCTTGGAATGGGATGGTCARGCAAAATACTATCACTTTTATCTGGAATCTGGGAATAAAGCCAACTCGGATAAAACAGAAAAAAAAAAAAACAACCCTGACTAATCTGACAGCTGTGGCAAAGCATATTGATAGCAACTGTTAAGCAGGCCAAAAATTCAAATAGTGTGCTACAAATGGAGCACACTCGTGCTGTCCACTGATGGTGTGTGCAGGCAGCTGGATGGAGGCAGCGTCTGAATGGGTGGGGGGAAGAGGATTCTTCAATTGAATTGCTTCAATTCCAGTTTTGATTTACAAATTTTGTTTTATATGGTCATTTGAAAGGAATTCCTATTCTCCTTAATATGGACCACAAAATTCAAAGGACATTTCTGAAAATCCAGAGGGGATATTACAGATTTCTCAATCAACATGTTTCCTGCTACTCTTGTCCAAGACAGAGTTGCATGATTCAGGAAATTTTGCAGAAAAGGCATTGCACTGGAAGTTCCCTGACATAGAGACTCTTGATTACATTGAAACTTCAGAGCTGATGCAAGACAAACAAATAGTATTGCTGTATTGTCTTGTAATATTATGGGATAGCAATACTGCCAACAGGGCAGTCAGCACCAGTCCCAGGGGARGAGAAAGCTTTGTGGCAGTGTGAGGCTGTAAAGAAAATCTTAGATGGGGATTTGGGGAAGAGAGCCTGGGATTCATGGTCACATGTGGAATGAATAAATTTGAAAGAATAAATGAAATGGGTAATTCAAAGTTCAGCCTATGAAAACTTCAGTACTTTTATTAACACAGCATTCTGAGGGATCAGGAGAAACTGTGTTCATCAGAAATAAACTGTACTTTTGATTTTCTAAGTGTGAAATCTCAAAGAGACTCAGATAGGCCTTTTATTATTATTATTATTATTTGGGTGAGGAACCTGCTATGGGTCTTCTTGGTTTACCTGTAATACATATTAGATGTACTTCACTGACTTGGTATATCAGCTTATTCTTTCATTTATAATCTTGTTTTATACCGAAAGTATGACAAAAACAGATGACTGAAACAATGGGGTAAATCTGTGTTTGGAATTGTCCCCAGATTTTTTTTCCATTAATATTCATAATATTTTTTCTTTCTTAGTTCTACTCCAGCAAGCACCTTCTTGGGACCAAAGCCTGTTAAYTTGGAGGTTCCTTTTCCTGACAGGGGGTGTGTAGGTTTGAACATGTGTATTGCAAAGAAATCAGTTCACCCAGCCTAATCACCTACTAAATTCAGATTAATTACCAGTTTGTTCTACTATCTTGCATAGGAGCTTCCACATCTCCCTGTAGGGAACTATTCCATCTTTTCATGGTTTTCCTTGTCCCATAGGTGTTCCTGCAACAGACCCTCATTTCTTCTTCCTTGATTTCCTATTTTTCATTGTTTTCCCCAACAGGATTCACATCTGTGCCTCTGTTTGAATCTCTTTAGAAATTTCTTACTACATTGTGGGGGTTTTTTTTCTGTATTTCTATGAAGCTTGTTTTGTATCCTCTACAACACTGGCAATATCAACTCTGCCTGAACTATCATCTTATAACTCATAGTTCTGGAGCATCCCAGTACCTTCCACCTTCCAWCTGAATGTATGATCCCATCTATAATTATCTTGTTTAATGGGCCTTCTGCCAGTTTTCAGCTGATATGGCRATTTCCTAAGGAAAGCAGTTTAAATTAAGTTTTTATAGCTGTGGACTTGCTGATCTTGTTTATTTTGAAATACAATTTTAACCAGAAAAAAACGTGTTTGACTCTACTTTGACACTACTGATGCTTCACCTATTTCATGGGGACATTATGGGTATGAACAGGAATAACCAAACATGTGGTGACATTTAGGAAGCAGTGGGTCTGTTCTGGATCTGTCTGGACTGTTCAACACGGGGCAGCCCCTGATCTCTTCTAACAGAGTCCAGCCTTCCAAGACCAAACAAATTCAATTGGAAATTCTATTGGAAATGTCTGAARGATAACAGAATATTTGAGGGAACAGAGGGACAGCAAAGGTAACTCAGAAACATCAAGATCTCACCAAGGGAGATTTTATTGTGGCTCTTCAGTACTTAAAGGGGGGCTATAAGGTAAATTAGATAAACATTTTAATACAGCATGCTGCAATAGGAAAAGGGGTTTAAAACTAGCAGAGGGTGGATTTCTATTAGATACGAGAGGGKTTTTACAATGAAAGTTGTAGAACTGTGGAACAGGTTGCCCAGAGAGGTGGTGATGCTGGGCTGCAAGCCAACTCCAGCCCACCAGTTCTGTAAAATTTCAGAGGAGGTAGCACAGATTAACACCTTCTTAGCCTTTTTTGGGGTGCCTGCTGTTGGCAGATCCTTCTCAATGCCTGAGGTCTTTTCATCACTAAAAAATATGCACAACTCATGGCTGCATGTGCACATCCTGAAGATGCCAAATTTTACTCACTGRAAAGAATCCCTTCTGTGGGCAGTTTGGACAGATCTCATAAAGCCAAGAGAAGAACACAGTTTTAAATTGCCATCTCTGTTTTTTACTTTAAATAATTGAAATTCACCTATTACACTTCCCATTTGGTTTTTTTCCCTCAAAGGCTGTGCCTCCTGACACACTCATGTTCTGAGCCTGACTTTTCTCATTTGTTAACTCCAATTGCCCATACAAGGAAATTTAACATAATTTGAGGCTTTCTAGGGTATCCTGCATCTGTCAGGCTAGTTGTGTTTGTCTAAGTCCTGATGTATTTGATGTTGTGCAGACACCTCATTAAATCTAGGACATTGCAAATGGCACTAAAAACACCAAGCTAAGCTTTGGGTGTCCTTTTTAAAACRTTTTGTTAAATGATGTAAGTGAACTGTTGAAAGTAGAAGAGAACATTTGAAACAAAATTAATTGCAATGATGCAATAATACAGTAGTTCCCAAAACATATTTTATGTCTTGCCCTGCATAATTGCATAACACAGAGAATTCAGTTTAAGTTTAACAACTGGGTGCAATCCATGTGACACTGCTGCCTGCATTATCTAAGAGATTGCTTTCAGACATCCAAAATATACATTAAATGAGGCTCATGGTGGCTACTGACAGCAGCTATTGCATAGACAACAGAGTGACTATGGAAGTCAATTCTTTGTCTAGAAGTGCAATTCTTTGCCAGGGTGTAAAGCTAGATGGAGTGAATGGCTTTTCTAAAGTCTCTGAAAAGTGTAAGCTTCCCCTCTTAGGGATTTATGCAGATACAAGATCCTACAGTTGATGTAATCAGAGGAAAGGGAAACATTCATTGACTATGGTTTGTTGCTCTCTTKTTTGCTCTGTAATATTCCAAAATGAGAAGCAAAATGAGAGAAACAGAACRTGTCTAGCAGTACCTCATGATCTAATTGAAAGCATTCAGGGAAGGAATAGGATAAATATAGAGAAGCCAACAACCAAGGTGAGTTCCCAAGATAAGACTGAAATACAGAAATTCAAGTCCTTGATATTAAGCTCTGAAAGATGCCAAACATACTTCCAACAGAAAGCACCAAGGGATAAGAAGCTACTCAAGATTTTATATTAAAGTTTCAAGAGGTGTCATTTCACTAGCACTGGAACATTTTTCATTGACAAGTTGGTGAGAAAAACACTGACTTCTTTTTCTTTACTCTGCACTGCCTATGAACATATTACACTGGCCTTTAGGAAAAATAAAGCTATATGCTTGGGACTTTTTGTCACTATTTTATTGAGATCTACACGGAAAAAGAAACAAAGCAAAAATCCAAAAATCTGCCAAAACCATTATATTAGAACACTTTGTAATGTACAAAGCATTTGAATATTATGGCAACAATAGATATTYTTTTGTATACACAAAATATTGTTTTTAAAAATCTGAATATTTTGCTTGTCTTCAGGCAAATTAGTCTTTAAGTTCATTAAAAAATAGACAAATGTCATATCCAAGATTATTACTTCTGAATGCAGAAAGCATTTCCTTCTGTGCCTGTGAGGTATATTGTGGGAAACACAGTTTGATTTGATGAGGAAACTTGCCATTGCTCATTCAACCCTTAGGACAATTTTGGCTTCTCCAGTGCAGTCACTGGCACTTTGAAGGTTTTATTAAATAATTTATGACTTATGGTTGTTTCATTAGACTTGATCAAAATAAACCCAATTCTTGCTCRCTTTAGCTTTTTTGTGTGTCTATGTTTGGGTGCAATGTCTTATATTTGTGCCAAAATTTTCTACTTCACAGTGTGTAAACCTGGGTAAACACCTGGAAATGAGAAATGCAATGTTTGCAACAATTTTTTTTTCAGGGACTTCACTCACCACCCGAGACATGTGTTAATAATTTTAATTCTTTCAATTGCTTAAGATAGAAATAGTAAATAGTGTTACACAGTGATTGGACTGTAACTGGTTATCTATCAGGAGAATTGTTGACTTAAACTTTACAACCTGCTTTTTCCCAAGATGTGATGAATTTAATCATAAACCTGGTTTTATTTAGTGATTCTAGACCCAATACAGYGAAATACATAAGAACAGATTTAACTGTAAGTATGCAAATGTTTCCGCAGACTCCAAGTTAAGCATATATTTAAGTGGTCTGCTGTCTCAGAGCCTAAGTAAATCTTGACTCTTGATCTAAAATTTGCTTTTCATAAACATCTGTGAGCTTCAATTCATACAATTGTTAAAGAGTAAAAAGTTCAGCTACAAAAGTTACCAACAAAAGAAAATCCAGCAATGTTTGAGATTCACCAATATGTTTGCCAATCAGTTTTTTCAGTATTTGCCTATGTCTGTTCAAATGTCTGGGTTTTGGCTTTTCATCTGTTTCAGGAATATTTTAAGCAAGTTATGCAAAAATCTTTCTTTGTGCTGGTTTGGCATATTGCAGGAAGGTTGTAGGTTCTTCTTTTATTTTCCCTTTTTTTTTAATGCCTTCATGTATACTGTGGAAAACTTAAATCACTTAAACTTCCTTCTAGGAGTCTGTGTTTTTCAAAGAGTTCATTCAGATGTAGCTTATATTTCAGGTATGTTGTTAGCAAAGATGCTTTTATCCATATAAATGCCATSCTTTACTAGACCTGGGGAATTTCTAGCTGTTTATATTTCTTTTARCATGAGTAGCTAAAGGCTTTCCATCCCAACATTACCTAATGAGCTGCTCTGTGTCTCACTTCTTACTGTGTCCTCAGTGAAATACAAGCACCTTCAACACTAATTGGGGGAGAAATGGCATGTGTGTGGAAGCTTACAYCACAATCACAAGGCATAATTTTTTATGTTTTTAAAACAGCTACTCATCCCTGACTTCAGATTTAAATGCTAGCATTAAAGGATTTTAGCCTTCAAAGGCAGTATAATTTAATCTAAATATTCTACCAACACATAATGAAACCATTGTAAACACTCACTAGTGATTTGCCTATGTTTTCATTTTCACGGCCACATCTGAGGATAAAATGTCATAAAATGACCTCTTACCTGAAAAAAAGGAATGAAAGGCAGCAGAAAAAGAAATTAAGAAATATGAGACATTTGTTGGTGAACAGAGAAAATCTTCCCTTTGAAAATATACAAACTGGCATAAATGACACATCTAATTCTCTTCATGTTTGATTRGAGAACTAATAAACAGAGAAGATCAGCACGAAGTATTTCAAGCCGTTATATGAACAGGTTGACACCAGTACTGCCTACTCCTAACAATTAACCTGAGATGTGCTCATTTAAATTTGCTGGATTTTTTTTTCTCATGGTTTACAACGCAAAGTTTTACAATACAAGAATACTGTTAATAAAATTAAAAAGTATCAAATACTCCAGAAAGGGTATGTCAAATACACATTAACCCATGAGCCCTTAGAATTCTCCTTTATATGAAAAGTGACTGTTCTAGTTTTTTTATGCAGAAAGGCCATTTATTTTTCTTAAAACACACATTGATTTGTATACTTCTACCATGACTTTTCTCTGTCCTGTTTTCTGACTTCTTTATTTTATTTCTCACTATATGACCAGGAGAGCATAGCACCTAAAATGAGGGAAATCATGATTTATACTGTCATGAGATTATCTTCAGGATTGCTTTATATCCCAGTCCTCACCGTAGCACAAGAGGGGATATTTGGCTTTGGCTACCCCTCCTCTCAACAGGAGATCTCCCCACAGTCTGCAGCAGTTTGCTAGCAGAGATTTCCCCTCCTGCTCTCATTTCAGCAGTTTCAGCCATTTGCTGCTCTAATGTTCTCCTAAGCTTCAGTGAACATTGAGAGCAGAACAAGGATGGAGGAAAGAACAACAGCAGCACCCTTCAGCAGTAACACCTTGAGATGGGGCTCGGCTCACCTCACCCCGGGTTTGTCCTGGAATTCCCTGCAGCAACTCAGCTCCAGTGACCAGAGGAAGGGCAAAACAACATATTGAGCAGGGAGAGGAGGAAAAAAGCTTTGAAATTGGAAGCAGAGAGAAGTATCGGGAGAGTGCAAGGGGAGTTTTGTGATGGAAGTCTAATGAGAACACGGGGAAACCACGGTAACTCTTGTTCCAGGCATGGATGTGAATCACAGAGCTACAGAAATGACAGGTTTATTTGTTTGGGGAGCTAGAGTTTATTTTTAACTCATAATTGCTTCAAATTATTCTCTTTTTTCCATTGGATTTGAAATTTAATTTACATTTGTAATACTGAAACAAACACCCCTGAACGCTGAATTCTTCATTTCTCTCCAGCAAAAATAATCCCATCACATTCAAATGTTATCATTTTACAAAGTCCATCTCTTCATCTCTTCACTAGGTCACTAATAACCAATATATCAAAAACTGTGCAGAACATGGTGGGATTCTGCACTCAAAGGTAAAGGTGAAGTTTAAGTCATCAAATGTTTTGCCTGCCTAAAAGTGGAATATGCAGTCCAAACCATTTGCCAGGGCTCCCTTGAGAGAGTGGATCTGCGTGAAGCACTCACACGAGGTGAGTCAGCTCATCTCGGATAAGATGATTTGCCTCTTGTTTTCTCTCACTTAAGCAGTTTCTGGCACCTAAGTGCCATTCACCTCTAATGTATTAGGGCTACTTCATTTCCTTGAAAGCCTCCTTCAAGGGGTTTCATAAACGACTTGTTGAAATTCCAAATTAGTTATAATAACTGCCTTCTCGTGCCTACAATTCAGTTCAAATGCTTGTAAGTCAGAGATGTGTGATTTTCTTTTATGGCAGCCATATTTCTTCAGCCTCACCTTTTCATACTAATCAAGGGGGTCTGTAAACAAAATAAATCTTTATTTGTCATTCAGATTTTCTTTTAATACTGAAGCAAAACTGAAATCTACAATTTCTARCACTTTTTAAAAAGGTGCTTATACTTTCTCCATCAAACTCCTCAGCTGAGGTTGATTAATTTAATGAGGGATTATGTCTATTTTGACAGCATTTTCTTTAAATTCCTTCAGCATGTCATCCAGTCTTGATATCTTGTCACCATCCAGCACCTTTCCAGAACTTTAACCACTGCTACCACTTCCTTTTATTGACTCCAAAAGTTATTTTAGGAAACATATTTTTCCATCATGCTTAGTGAGAAAGACAGTCTGAAAGAAATGTAATTATTTCCTGACACCACTACCATCTCTAAGCACATTAATTTATGATAGTGGAGTGCAGGTTGTGGAGGAGGAAAGGAAGCAGGAATCCAGATCCGTTCTTCCTGGGTGTTTGAAGATATGCTGGAACTGCAGTGCCCGCAGGTTGAGAGAGGTGGTCCTTTCTCTCTACTCTGCCCAATTGAGGCCACATTTGGAGTGCTCTGTCCTGTTCTGGGTTCCTCAGTATGAGGAGGAACAGCAAAGGGCCACAGAGATGATTAAGGGACTGCAACATTCCCTTATAAAAAAGGGCTGAGAGYGCTGGGCCTGTTCAGCCTTGGGAAGAGATAACTGAGAGGGGAACTCATCAATACATGCAAATACCTGAAGGGAGGGTGTCCAGAGAGTGGGGGCAGGCTCTGCTCAGTGGTGCCAAGCATTGGGACACGGCAGTTCAAAATAATGACAATTATTCTGMGTGTTTGTTGGGTTTCTTTCATTTCAAAGTGCATGGGATAACATGCGGTCTCTGCAGCTGAYCAGAGCAGGGTTTGTGATGTGGCGCAGAAGCATTTGCATAGAATCAGGGAATCATGGAATGGTTTGGGTTGGAAAGAACCTTTAAGATTGCCTTGTTCCAACCCTCGCCATGGGCATGGCCACTTTCCACTAGATCAGGTTACTCAGAGCCCCATCCAGCCTGACCTTGGACACTTCCAGGGATGGAGCAATCCCAACATCTCTGGGCAACCTGTGCCAGTGCTCCACCCTCACAGCAAAAAATTTCTTACTAATATTGATTCTAAGTCTAACTTCTGTCAGTTTAAACTCTCCCTCACTCTGTCACCACATTCCTTTACCAAAAGTTCCTCTCTGGCTTTCTTGTAGGATCCCTTTAGGTTCTGTTCTAGTAATTAGGTTCTATTAGGACTCCAGTTTGGATTTTTTCCGCATGCAAAGGCTGTGGGGACAGAGTTGAAAGGCTTAGTGTGGTGCAGAGTGCCCAACCTGGGTGTTCAAAGCATTGCAATAGACTGTTATTTATGGAGGGTCATTTATAGACCTTTATATTTATATTGTGTTTATATTTATTTAGACAGTACCAGGATTTGGCAAACAAGGGCATCCTAAGAGTACACACAATGTCCTAACTTCTCTCCTAAAATTTCTGTTTGAGATAAAGAAATACAAAAAAAATCCACTTTTTCTTTTTTTTTTTTAACATATATTGAAGTGGGACATGAGTTTTTTTCTTCATGTCAGTACCACACACCATGAATTTGATTCAAGACTATTAAGAAGAATCTCYCATGTTGTCATTTATTTTCATTTTCCCCGCTGTATTCCCAGTTCACATTTCTACTGTTCCTTTGTCATCCTCCATTGTATTTTTCTTTCTCATATTACCAGTAGAACAATCTTGGATTACAAAAGGGGGAGAAGTTATACTTCAAAATAAAAATTAACCATTCAATGCAAAGTCTCCAGTTCAGGATTTATGAGTATCAAGACAGTGTATGCATTTAGTATTTTCATGGATTAAAGTAAAATACTGCAAAGTGATTTCCCTTGCATTTTTTCTAACAAGTGCTCAATTAGCCTCATTGATTTTGAGATAAATGTCGAAAAGAAACATCTCTCATTTTATTCAAGAGTTAAACTGTCAGTCTAAAATACAATCTCTCCGCAGTCAGACTAAATTAAAAGATACTACAGCAATCCCAGGAACTTAAGTAGATTTGAAGTGAAAAGAAAATACAGCATAAGTTAAATTTCATAAAGCTTCATCAGCTCTCAGGGTTTTTTCTTTCTCCTTCTTCTCCTATTTTTAATCCTTACAATAAAGGAGATCCCCTAACTGTAGAAAGAGATTTATCACAGATGACAAAACTCTGAAAGACGATCATAATTTCTGATGTGTCTTCCCCGTTCCTTCCTCTTAGACCTAGAATAAAATTTCCAGACACGTTTGGCAGTGACCTGGCAGGTGCTGGTTGTGCAGCTSCAGGCAGTGTCACAATTCAGAGCCACCATGTACCCACAGCTTCCCACCAAGAGCCTTAACACCACTCGGGTCTCTTGCTGTGATTTGCACCCTGCCTTTGCTCTATGTGTTTTTACAATAATGCCTCATAAATACACTGCTGCCTCAGCATCTGATATCTGAACCATTCCCCATGGATGCATTATAGAAAATACTTCATGTTTAAATTATTGTGAAATATTGTCCCTTCTTATCTCGCAGATACATTATCCCCACAAATACTATAAATGCTGTAGCTAAAGGTTTATCTGTTCTAATTAGCATGTATGGAGGAATGAAAACCCGCATAATTGCATTTTGTTCCTCCTGAGTATTTAATCACTATGTGTCCACCGGAAAGGAAAAAAAAAATCTTTAGCCTGGAAATTATCAGAATGGTGATCAATTAACATTTTCAAAGATTAAAAATAGGAGTGGGAAGAGCTGATTAACTAAGGCAATGTTTAGTAGGATACAGAAACTTCTACCCACAGTTTGTGGATTCAAAAYCAGTTTGTTAGCAGAATCTGAAAGGTTAATCAGTACCACAGCTTTCAAGATCAAAAAAATRCCTTTTGATCAAATATCCTGACCTTACATAAAAAATATGCATCTT
>NW_026623258.1:1180108-1253429 GCF_030028575.1 Malurus melanocephalus | reverse complement strand
CTCATTTTTCTGGGTCTTTTCTATGTTGTCTTAATTTTTCCACACTGTCTTAAAAAGAGATACATTTCTRCTGCACGTGGTGTTCTTTCCAGTTCCAGTCTCCCTCACCACTCCCAACCAGTGTTTCATTATTTATGCCCAAAGGGTCATACAGCTCCTGCTGACAGCAGAATGTTGTTCAGTGCTTGTGTTCACTACTTTGCTTCCCTGTTCTCTTTGCAGGATCCTTTCTTTTCCCGACACATGAGTTATTTGTGCTCAGCACCCTAAGAATGWGGTCTAAGCTATCTAAAAATCATCTAAGAACACGTCAACTATGAAGTCCAACTCATTTCCTGAGCTTCAATCCACAGACAACTAAAATCACCAGAGATCTCCCTGMCTGGCTTGGAAGGCCCAGAGCAGTGAACTTTTTTCACCCACCCAGGCTCAGAAATGTTTGCTCATGGGAGAAGACCATGGCACCCACTGGTCTTCATTGGAGAAGACCAAGGCACCCACCTATCTCACCACTAATTTCTCCAATGAAGCATTTTCACAGCAATGTATATCGATTTGGTTTTTTTTTTAATGCATCATTTTGCTTTAACAGATGTTTTCCATGCCATAATTTTGCATTTGATTATCCCACACATTAAATACAAAATAAAAATAAGAGTAGATAATGAATCACACTTTTACAGTATTGCTGATTGATATGGTATAGGCCTACATTCATCACTTGTGTTGCACTAAAGCAAAGCTGCAGGGTCTGGAATCAGGGCTCTCCTGTGCTGACTGCCACATATTTAATAGTGGATGACTGCCACATATTTAATAAAAAAATGTAATTCCTTGCCCCAGAGAGACTACTTTCTAAACATAGAGTTGGATAGAACAGGTGGAAAAAAAACAAAAGTAGACAAGGCAATAGTGAAACAATCATTTTTCATCTTGCAAAATTGGAACTGTTATACTACACAGCWATTTAAATCTGTTTTCCCATGTACCAAAAGCAATCTTTTTTTTTCTAGTTTCAGTAACTATCTCTTTTCCTGTTAGAYAAAAATGTTTTTATCAATCTTATTTCATTGGATTTAATAATTTCCAAATCACTTTCACTGAAGTATAWAAAGGTGTTGAGCTTCTTTGTTTAAATATGAAACATAGCAATAATCACTCTTTGGTGCTATTCTAATTAGCTAGATTTCCCCACAGAGGATACCAAATGCATACTAACTCAGGACAATTAGAGAGACACTAATAAATGCAACWCCATGGTTCCTTGCAGAATGCAAAAGAAGCACCAACATGTAACCAGGCAGTTTGCAAAGAGAATTAMCACTTTTCAAGAGATAGAACTTAAAGCTCTCATTGGGATGATTTCAGGAGACAAGGGATCATAACACTTATCAGTCAGTATTCAGAGAGTTGTTTTTTTCATCCATTCTGTAGATGCTAGACTGCAGAGAAAAAGGAAGTTATCAATATTTTAAAAAATGAAGGCAAAGCTGTTGAATGAGGAAATTTGTAAGTGCTGGGACTAATTCATAGCAAAACACAGCAAAAATCTTCGAACTGCCATGGAATTGCAATGTCTTCTCTTGTCAATGTTGGTAACGTATCTGACACTGAGTGTAAGACAAACTACTGAAAAGTCTGGAAATGGGAAAGAAAAACACACATCAGTTGATGGGAGAGTAGGAGTAGGCTATTTCCTTTTTTTCACTTGCTCATCCCCGAGATCAGCTTTGCTTCAAGCAAGCTGCAGTGCTGAGGACAGYCCAAGGAGGAGGACACTGGTGACATCCTGTCCTGTAGAAGCTTAATTGTCCCTTCTGCACCTGCTTTGAGACACTGTGCACAGTTCAGCAGGGAGATCCTGAAAGGTTCCCTATCCTCTACAAAGATTTAAGGGTTCATTTCACAGCCCACAGAACCCAACAGAAATAGTCTTGCAGGCTTCAATATTCCTTGGATCGGACCACAAGAAATAATCCAATTAAACCTATATTCTAAATTATGATAGTTTAAATTATTCAATTTGTGTGTTATTCCAAAGCAGCCCCATTCCATCAAAACATGCCTTCTAAATTCAACATTAATCCYTTTTTAACTTGTCATATCCAAAGAGCAAGGACAACAATTCTGCTGGATTTCAAAATTAGGCCTTTGGGACCAAACAATGCTGTCTTTCTCCATGAGAAGTCCCCATGGCTTTCAGTCCATCAACATGTCCAATACCCAAGACAAGCAATTAAGAACACGAAACAGTTTAAAACTAAGGCACAAGTTATAAAACTGCAGTATACCTTTGAGATCCAGGCAAAATATTTGCTTTTGTAACTTTCCCATCTTGCCAAAACATTTGTTATCTCAGAGGCAGCACTTTTCAAATCCACGCTCAATGGCATCCATAGGGAAGTCCCACTGGTGTCAAGCTGGCACCACAATAACAAGTGCAGTAATACTCTGGGAATCCAGAATAGAACTATAATAAACATGTAGCCCCAGAACACAAAAAAAACAGGAAGAGCTCCAGGTGGTGCTAATATGTATTTATGTTATGAATATAAGACCTGATCCTGTTGTCTTCTTTCAAGTAAAAAAAAAAAAAAAACAACCTCTGAGATTTTTCATGTAATACAAAATATTTCTTAATCACAGTGATATTCTTAACTGCAAAAATAATTTAATCATTTTTCATTATCATGATGTAAATAACAGAGTTTTTGATTTAGCAGTTCTTTCTCATGCTAAGGAGTTCCCTACCAAAAATAGTTCCAGTTTTTTCAGAGTGTTTATGGATAGATGGACTTCTTAGCTTAAGGTTTCTACAACTGGGGCCCATTTTAAATGAGATTGATAAAGAAGAAAAATACTACCAACCTAATAATGTGAGGRCAACTCTGAACCATAGAGAGGGTATCTTAGGATGAGGTAGCCCTGATTTTGCGTGCWGCATATCTTCTGAGTTGTCCAAAGCAATCACGGCTATTTTTTGTTTAAAAGCTGCAGTAAAACCCTGCTTTCAGAAATGGCCCATGCAAATTTAAGGAAGTGACTTACTTGTTTATTTGCATCACTGGCTAAAGAGCAGTTTTCCCTGCAGGCTATAAACCCATACATTTGTGTCCTGCCTAAAATCCCATCACTTTCAGATGGGATTTACTGATCAGCATGGATGAAGGTGTCCTTGACTGTCAGAGCAAGGTGGTCTTCCTCCTCTCATGTCTCTGTGGGAAAGAGAAGAGATCCATGCAGAAATTAAAGGCGCTGTGGAAATTTCCAAAGGAAAAGAGTTCCGGAGAGGCCTCTGTTGTACGTCCTCTCCTTCATTTTGTACCAGCACCGATCAATGGACTCATTGCCTGCTGTAATTCCCTGCAGTCATTACTTTACAGGTGAGTAATTTATGGCTTTGTAAAGGGCTCTGGGATGTTTGATTATGTCAAAGGTGTTATTGAAGGTTCAGATTGTAGTTGTATCCTAAATAGGATGAGATTACCACTGGGAGTTTCATCATTACTTTCACTAATTATTTACAACATGGTGCCAATCWCACTGTAGGCACACTCACAGCAAAAGAGAGATGGTTCTGTGCAGGTGAGCACAAACCCTATTAGGTGATAAGCTCTCCAAAGCAGTGCATGACATTGACCTCCAGTGGCAGAGGAAATGATAGGCAGAACAAGGAAATCCAACATCAAAGACATTAACCCGAGCTCTTCATTGGAAGGGTTAAATTTAAGTGTGCAAATTTCTCAGTCTTCATCTGACCGAAGCTCCTGGTCTCATGGGAGTGTGGAGTAAGGGATGGGATAGACTGTTCCACAGGATCAAAGGGTTACTGGAGAATAACTTCAGAACTGCTGTGTAAATGTTTGCTGACGGGGACGAGTGTACCAGCTGTGGGTGGAAGTYTCCTGTTTAAGAGGGGAGAAATTTCAAGGCCTCCCTGTTAAAGTGGCAGGAAGAAAGAGAATGAGACATGATTATTCCCCACAGAGCTCAAGCTCTTATCCCTACAGAGTCTTCAGTCAGTKCAGGAAAGCTCATACCACACAGTAATAGTTTTCCAATGTGTCTGTAAGCGGGCTGAGTCCCAGGGGATTACAAGTGTGACAGCATCCTTCGATCCAGCCCCAATGACAGAGACAAGGGAAAGTAGTAAAACTTTCTTTTTAGTGGCATTCTACRATGATGTAAGAACTCCTTTTCCCTCAGAGGGCTCACATTAACATTTGCTCTCAGTCCTGAGAGTAAATGATGCCATTTAGTCGCAGTCTATAGCAGGACTCCATATCCCCTTTCTGAGCTCTCACACCCTCACCTTCACATTTCCTGTCTGATGAGAGCTTCCCGAATTTGCTAAGTGATTTCAGTTCACTCTTTTCTGTGKACCTTGCTGTCTTTTACGAATTCTACACAATTCCACCTTCATGAAGCTTCTATTTCTCTATCCAGTACAAATGAGTATTTAGAAGGGCCCTCAGCAAGAGCACCATCACTGGGGACAGATTCACAAAGTGACTTAAGCATCATCACTGTGGTATTTAATAGTCAGGCACTGTGCTCCAAGACTCATCAGAGCTTAAGAGATATCTTAATCTTCTCTTTCATTATTTAGCAAATAATTATTTGATATTTGGTAGCTCATGATTTGCAGAAAACAAATCCCTCCAGAGTCAGGRGGAGAGGAATTCTACTGTGTTTATTCTGCATATTGCCTAGGCTCTACTTTTGATTGTGAGAACATGTTTTGAGGGATTACTCACTGGGTTTGGAAGAATTGCAGGTTTCAGCTTTCTGACTGAAGAAAAGGAAAATCTTCTAGGGTACTAAAAATTAGACGGTGCTGTTGAGTGCATCAGGCAGGACTTCTGTGCCAAAATGTTTCTTGAGAGTGCATTGGAGATTGTATTAAAGTCATTGTGAAGAATCAGATGGGTGAGAATTGGACTGAAACACATTGGACTTTAGTTAATATTTTTTGATGTTGAATCTTACTTTCTTTCACACAGGGTGCAGGATACCTTAATTTCTGTCCTATAGTTAGGGAACAATGCTTGGGGAAACTGTGGAGTTCCAGGTTGGAATGTGAAATGYCTTGGCAATGTCCTTGGACAGTCAAGAAAAGAATGAAAAAATAAACCTGACATGCATGTGATGAATGWGTTTTTAAGACATGCAACAGGTCAGCATCAATGAAATGCAGAGGCAGAGAAAAGCATCCTGTAATTCTACCAGGAAAGACAACTCGTCGACCAGTTATGTTTGTTTTGGCCATCAGACCTGAGTACTGATTACTACCTGACTATTAAATATCAGCTTATTAGGGAAAGACCATGTCCATTGATAGAAATTGCAATTGGATGCACTAATAAACCAGAGAACTGCCACTCTTTCCGAAGTTTAGCCAAAGGAAAATCATGCATAAAACAAGAACGAGGAAAACAGAGCTTAAGGAGCTATCAGGACACAGAATGCATCAGAGCAAAAATACCTTTTCTAACGGAAAAACAACCTGTCAGACAGATTCTGAACAATGCTTGGGTCCATCTTCAAAAGMGTTTTATGATAAGAAAGGTATCATAGTATCATAGAACATCYTMAGTTGGAAGGGACTCATGAGAATCATCAAAGTCCAGCTCCTGGTCCTGCACAAGACCTTTCCAAAAATCACACCASRTGCCTGAGAAGTAGAGTGTGSAGAAAGCAACTTCAATAAATTAGTGGACATTATTCAAAATAAACTGTGATTTCAAAAGTTGCACTTCATTATTAAATCTGATGAAATCTGTGTGTCTATTTTCTTCCAAGACCATTTGACCATTTGCCCYTAAATTGATCAAGGTTTCTGACAATCAAGGATCTGAAAATGGTAATGCTTGAATGACTTCTGCATTCAAGAAGTCATCCCAGAGGCCTCAGGAAGTAGAACTGATAAAATATGTAGAAGAACAAAGTTTCCCAGGAGGGCTGGCTWCAAAGACAACAGGGAAGGAAAATCTAAAAAAGTCAGAATTGCACTTGGGAGATGAGCACAGCAGCCTGTTGAACTATCAGCAYTAAAGTTGTGTTCTGGTGTAGAGGYGGCAGGATCCTGRGTTAACTGMMCAAAAAGAAATCAAAATCGAGCAACTTTAAAAAGAAACACTTGTTAGAAAGAGGTTTTCTACATGCTCTCTCATGGTGATGACTATTGCTGTATTTACTGTTCGTTTGTTGGATTTAGCAGAAATAACAGCGAATTACCAATATCTGTGAGGGAATTAAATATCAGAGATTCATCATGTCCTTCTTTAATCAGGCACGGGCTGTGTCCACACAGTGTTTTCCTGGCTGAAGCCATCTCAGTGCACTCACCCCCTGAAYCAGCTGTGATTTGGGAGCCAGAATTCACATTTACCACCCAGCTGAGCCTGAGAGAATGCACCCCATCCCCTGCAGGCTTTATCAGCCTCAGCACACCCCAGCCTCTGCACCRCTGCAGCCAAGCACAGGTGGAGACCATCCATGTCCTCCTGCAAAATTCTCATGGATGCATGAACTGAGATCCTTGTGCCAAAAGATAAGAAGCAGTAGGAAACTAAAAGTGTCACAGCTGAAGGAAAAGGTTTGGCCAGCTGGAATAGCACTATGATCTAGAAATTATTTCTAGCTGGATAAAAATTACTTGTGTGGGTTTAACGAGAGGAAGAGAGGAACTGTAGGAGTACCATTGCCTATAAGCATCATATCCCTCTAAACGACTGGAAACATCCTATCCCTCTCAAATGCTGAAATAAAGGCTGAAAGGATCTGTAGCTCCAGGGATACATCCCAGCATCATTTGCTGCACTGCTCAAACCAGACGGACAGCACAGACAGGTTGCAGCTGCAAACACAGTAAAAACATTGATGTATCCCAACCAATGTCATAGAACTGTGGTCATAAAGGATCAATGYTTCATGGTCAAAAAACTGTTTCTATGCCAGTTTTGAAAAGCTCAGTAACAGCTAGGGAAGAGGTGGAGGTGGCTGTCATTCATTGCTGTGATTCAAAGTCACAGAATCTTGAATGATTATGGATTAGCAGAGAAAAATTACTGATGGATATGAATTTTCACTCAGCCTCCCTGAACTCCTCTCTCTCAGATGCAGAAAGCAAGACTGATTTATGAGGGGTGACCTTAACTTCAGGGTTGTTTTCTGGACAACTGGTTCCATTTGTTACTAAAAACAAAAGGTGGGAGTTATACACCATAACACAGATCTCTGAAACTCAGTAGAGCTCAGTCTAACAGAGGAACCTCAGGGGAGAAATCAGCGGTTCCATCAGGCAGTTCATCCCATCCTAAAAGGGATCTCAAAGACAAATCCATTGAGTTGTCCCCTAGAAGTGCTTATTTCTCTCCATAAAAAAAATTCAGAGTGGTTTGCTGAAATTCAGATGCTTAAATCTGATAAATCTAAAAGGAGAGAGGAACCCCATTCCTGGTTCTTTAAAACAATTCTACAATCAAGAAAGTTTCTTTCTTACAACAAGAATGTTGGTGTTTTTTAATGAGATTTGGAATAACAATAAATTACATGTAACATGAATAAATAGGAAATAGATGGATAGTGAAAAATATGGATTGCACCTGAGAAAGTTAGTTGCATTAATTTGTTAGGCATAGCTTGGACTTTGGAAACGAGGATTGGTGTTCATATGTATTGGGAAGAAGGCTGATATTAGGTCAGCTGTGAGTTTTGTTTCAGGAGATGAAGATGGAAGATTTCTCAACAATGATAAAAGGAAAGTGTAACATTTGTCATAAATACATCTTAATATCTAAAACAGAAAACAGAGAAGTGCTAAATACCCGTTCTAGATAAACCTCATCTCTAAGCACTAGAATAAGATAGCTTTAAAAATTTAAAAATTTAACACATATCTTAGATCCAAACATTTTTTTAAGGGCTGAAGAATGTTTTTAATTTTAATTGCTAAAATATATTAGAAAGCTGGGATACAGAAATGTCCTAGAAAACAAAGTGATTCCAGTGTTTAATAAGGGGCAAAAGAGATAACCTAGGGACCATTGAAAAATTTCTCTGATGTGCATGGAACTCTTAAATGGGGATTTTTTTCAGCAAACAGCGGCTAAACATATAATTTATGCCACTCAAAATGGTTTTGTAGAAAGCAAATCTTGTCAAACAAACATATTGTTTTTTATGACAGGATTATAGGCCCTGTTGATAAAGGTGAATGTGTTGGCACACGATTCTTCATTTTTAAGGCATTTGACTCAGTGTCACAAAACACTTTGGTTTAAAAAAAGATCTTGAATTGTGCAGAATTAACAGGCTGTACATTAGATACAATTAAAATACCTTCAGTGTTCAGAAATTAACAACAAAGAAATCAGTGAACACAGCTGCTTCTACAAGGTCCCCCCAAATAGCCATTGCACCATTTATAGAAGGGGCAATGGACTAGAAAGAGCATATGAACAAAACAGAGCAGGATCGTCGACAGCAAAGATGAGGCTCTGGGGCAAAACTACTTGAAATGCCTGCAAARACAATCAAATTCCAACAAAATTAATTTAAGGACACCCAAATGCAGAACAGTGCATYTGGGGACCAGGAATACAAATTACAGGTACAGTGAGACTCTCTTTTGGAAAGCAGTAGCTCAGAAAAGGACTTTTGAGTCCTTGAGTAGATGATCAACTCAAAATGGTGCTTTGACAAAATGGTAATATGATCCTTACTTATGCAAAAGATGATTATCAAACCGAAGTAGGGAAGTGTAACTGCTGTTCCAAAACTTACACTAAAAAGATACCAAGGTCTGGGTTCAAATCTTCCAGAAGAACATGGAAATCAAATAACAATAAAAAAAAAAACAGACCAAAGACTGGAAAATAAAGATGTGAGTCTTAAAAAGTTCATTTTAACAGAGAAGGCTAAAAGCTAACTTGACACACTTGTACAGATCCTTGCACATGAAAATACCATCCAGCAGTATGGTTCTCAAACCTGCTGACAAAATCATAATTAGACATAATGACTRGAAGCTGGAGTGAGAAAATTTAACCTTGAAATAAGACACAACACAGAAAATGAAATTTTATGAGGAGAGGTGGCAGCTCACAATTAGTCTGGGCTGTTAAGACAGGCTTAAATAGTGTTCAGAAGTAGGTGGCATAATTCAGATTTTCAGGGAAATTACATCTCCAGTGTGAGGAGGGGTTTAGATTAGACAGTCATAGGCCACCCTTCCAGCCTTGAAATCTCTCAAACCAAGAACACATCTTCTCTATCCCCAATACTTATGTCCCACAGGATAACCAGGATACTCAGCTGAAAACTATATTATTCAGYATAATCACCCCGTGGGTAGATCTGCACATAGCCAATGGTTGTACTCAAATACCACACCTCAGGGTTTCAGTCACTTGTCCAATGGAACCCAGGAACATTTATTTAAGTAACACTACCTTGGTTAGATGTAATCTGTTTGCACTTGGTGGAAGGGGAAATTTGATTTTGTGTCTGTGTGTTTAAGAGCAAAACCGTTACCTTTCTTTGTATGGCTCAACAGACTACAAATCACCTATTTTCTTTACTCTTCTACTTATCTTCTAGGGCATTCAGCTCTTTCTGGAAGTCTTAGTGCTTTTCAATCAGTAGGTAAACATCTCTGCATTTAAGTTTATTTTTAACGGGCATAGGTTCTCCAAGGTACCCTTCTCTCACTTGTGGCATAATCATCCATGTTTATTAACAAGAACTGTGAACACACAGGTGTCATGTTGCAAAACTTATGGTTTAGCCCAGCCCCAAGTAGAAATAATAGGTACAGTCAGTTTATTCTTCTGGAATTCTGGAAATGAACGTTTACTGCAAGGTCTCAGAAGAGGAATTTTTATCCTTGTACCTGTCACCACCACAGAGGACATCCAGGCTGAACTGGACTCCAGCAGGYATCTTCAGTGCCTGCAGGCTGTGTCTACACAGGTACCTGTGCAGAGCCATCGTTTTCCATGTGCTAGAACAGGTGCTTTGTGCTGGGAACACCATTTMCATCAGCGGAAAGGAGATGCCACCCATCATCTCTCAGTTGGTTCTGCAAGACTAATAGGCAATACAACTTTTTTTTTAAACACTGTAGTAAGAAGACATGACTCTAAATACACACAGCAGGCAGAAACATCGGGTAGGAAGGTGCCGTTTTCAGCCATTCTTCAGTGAAACACCATCTGTTACGACATATGCAAGAGCAGTTACACATCCAGTCACAGGAGGTGAGAAGGGTAATTTTCAACCCGAGAAGGATGAGTTCTGCGTGCTCATCTCCTTTCACCACGTCTCACCCATTACACCAGAGCCAATCTACTGGAAAAAGAAGAATCACCACCGTTTTTTTGTCTCCCCCTAATGGAAGACTCAAATCCCTTGCTCTGTACAGGAATAATGGYATGGATGGTTTCTAGGTATAGATTATTAAAGTTAATTTCAGAAGTCCCAAATAACTGGAAGAATTTGAGAGCAGGAGAAATTCAAAATGAGACTAGAACCAGCAAAAAGAAAATTAATATATAGAATTTACACATGAAAATTTAATGAGCCTGAGCTTCCAGTTTTCTTTATTTGAATATTTTGACAGATACATTATTAACGCTAACCTTATTTTCCTAGCTGCAAAATTAACATAAACAGAAACACAAAACTTATGATGTGCCAAAAAAAAAAAAAAATAGAAGAGTTATGGCTTAGAGACCCTTTCTTTGTATGGAAACACTAGACTCTAATTTAATTTTAAAAGAAACTAAAAAAACCCTAGTTTTCTCAGCCTGACAAATCTCCTCCAAAAAATTATTTCCTCACTGATTACAGAAGCAGACAATTGGTGCCCAAACAATCAAAGAAGGTTGTATTGTCAGCATGTTAATCATAGTGTTTCTTAGCAACCATATTTTATTTACAAGTAACAATGCTTCTTCAGAAGCCTGTCACATTTAATGACAAGTATCTGTGGGGAGAGGACTGGAATATGTATGTGCAGCTCCCAGCTCTGATGATAAGCAGCTTGTGAGGAGGACAGAGCAGACCTTTTGCTGACAACCAGATACTGATGGCAGTAGAAGGAGAAACCTCTGAGGAGGTGGGGAAAGGACTTGCACAAAACAGGGGCTTTCCTGCCTCCTGTGCCCTCTCTGGTTGGTGTTTTTGCCCCTGTGAGTCCACAGGTTCCTCTGCCTCAGACTCTTCACTGTGAACATTTTTAAAATTTACAAGGTAGCCAAGGAATTTGGGGACCAGAACCTTCTTCTTCCCTTGCCCTTGGAGCTCTCCAAGGAGCAGGTTGTGCTCCCAGGACTTTCTCAGCAGCACAGGGGGACAGCTCTACACCTTCCATGCTTTCACATCACTGTCAGAAAAAGGAACCAGTGTTCACATCACTTGTTAAATATAGAAGATGGTGCCTGAAAAAGTCCATTTTACTCCAAATCAGTTTTCTTCTGCAGTTGTACAACCATACCTACTGGTCATCTTCATGTWGAATACCATCACTGTGGGGTATTTTAGATATAATTTCTAGACAGAAGGTGCAATTGTCAGAAAAAGAAAGGGAAAAACAGAAGATTTTGTTGCTTGCTGTGAAGAGAGTTTGCAGGAAAGTTGTCCACAGGACAGTAGAAGTACCCACGTGCTCCCTTCAGCTTTCTTTGTCTGTGCTCAGCCATAGTGATGGGAAGGACTGCATCACTCAGTAAAAGTCACCTCAGCCCATGTTCATCTATTACAGCATCCTATCCCTATTCAGGACCATCACAAGATGAAAGAAAAGATGAAAATAATCTGCTTCCATAAAGATCTCAGCCTAATTCCTTAGAGTTAGAGTCAGCCTTAAATATTTAGGTGAGAACTTTTMTTTTTCTTTCCAGAAATGTTGGTAGTAAGAGCTTGTATTCTACATGTCCTTGTTATCTATCTCTTAAAATTCTAGGAGTTCCACCCTCACATGCTGGGTTGCATGCCAGTTCCATTTTTTTATCTATTTTTAAATAATCACCTTTACATTTCAACAAATCTCTTTATTCCTGAGATATGAGGAACAACAAGCAATTTGAAAAATCACCTCAAAGTATGTACCAATAACACATCTGTGGATTGTATGATATGTTTTTGCTTGAAGACCATATGCACGATAGACACAGCAGAAGGACAGCCTTGATATCACCACAGCAAGAGTTTTGTAGAAAGAGCTGAACATTGGAGTTGAAGTCCTAATGGCTCTTTTGCTCACAAAAACCTTTGCAGACTTTCAAAGACATACCACCCTCATAAAAGGAAATTTGGAAGAAGTGAAGAGCAGCCTAATTTTTTATGATTATTGCCTGAACTTGCCAGTTTTTTCAGATATTCTGCCCTTTCACGAGAGAATAAAAATAGAAGTCGGAATAAAATTTAGGGGTGAGTCCAAATSAAAAAAATAATTATAAGACTGGGAATTCAGGCTCATCTTTAAAAGAATTTCCAAAATTACACACTGCTAGTCCAAACCCACATAAAATCTTTGTGGTTTAGGCCTGCCCTAAACAAATAGTCCCATAATTTTAAGCTTTCAGCAACAGCTGGAAAAGGAAAAACATTCCATGTAAAGCATGAGCACTTGTGAAACTGTCTCTGACCCCTCAGCCTGCTTGAATTAGTAAGGAGTAACTGCAAAAAAACCCCAACTTGTGGTACCTAAAACAATTCTGAGAATTAATTCTTGCTCACCAACATATGGTCACCATTACTATGAAAATACTTCAGAATTGTATCAGATTATATCTTCCATCACCCAGAAAACTGTGGCATCCACAGTGCAGGAAAGGGCAGAAAGCAGCAGCAGATTTCTGAGGAACCCAAAGTAAAGTCCTTCCTTAGCCTCAGTCCCACCACGGAGCCTCTCATCTCTGCCCTCACTCCCAGACAGTGCTGGGGAYTCTTTGTGGCTCCACTTGGTGAAATATACATTTATATTCACCATCCACTGGGGAAAAGAGACACCAAATCATAACTGCAGAWCCCACCCATAGCTAGGGAGAAGGCTCTGCAATCTGCTATGTGCAAAGAATTGAGTTGTATCTGCTCCTCACACACACCATCAAGGGGAAATAACAAGCTCATTTCACCCTCTTCATCAGAGATTTAAACAGGGACTAATTCAGAGCAGAGTTTTATTATCCAGCTGCCARCCACTCACCTCTGAAGGATCCTTGTGGTCACCAGAGCTCCTGCACTGGAACTGCAGTCATAATTTCATAGCAATAGCAGCATCTTGCAGAGTTGTTTTCTCTTTCAAAGTTTTTTGGCTGTTAATGGTRATATTATGGTCAAATAACCAGATGAAAACAAGCAACCAACAACAAAAACAAACAAGCAAACAAACAAACAAAAAWCCCACTAACATTTCAAAGCACAGATAGTGAGTGATACTGCCAATGAAATTCAAAAAACATATTGAACAAACCTGGCCGTGGAACATTTTAATAAAATTGAAAGCATCGGGAAGCTTTGAAGTCTTCTAAGCATACAGCAAAATCTGTTATTTACTATTGCAGAATCAAAAGAAAGATCCACCAATACACTGCACAGACATCARGAAGAAAGGCTGTCATGGGCTTTGTTTGCAGTTTGCTTGTTTCTCTTAAAGTCTGTGCTAAAGGAAGAATCATGACTCCTTATGATATAGCACAGCCCCCATGTTTATTCCAGATATTTCTGCTTTGAAGATCTCTAGGGAACAGTTCTTACGTTGACTGCAGACATACATGAGGTTAATATCTTCCTGTTTTTACAAGAACAGGAGGGGTAGCATGACCACAAATGACAAAAAGTCTGACAAATATTTTTCTGGCATTTCATTGTGCATTGACTTTTCAAAATGTCAGCTCTGATTTGAATGTAAGCAATAGCTTTAATAAAAATAATTTATCCCTTTAAAGACCAATAAATGTTTCTGCAGAAGAATCTAAACAGCAGAAGTCCCAAGAGTTTGAAGTTCACAGTCATTTCAGTAGGAGTCATAGCTGTTCAACCTTTAGGAGTCAGAACATTTATATAGGTGTCTGAATAAACAGTTTGCTTCATTGACTGTTGGGCAACAATAAATATAGAATCTTAGAATTGATTAGGTTAGAAAAGGCCTTGAAGATCATCAAGTTCAACCATTWACCCAGCACTGACAAGCCCATCACTAAACTATGTCTGTAAGTGTGACATCAACACATCCTTTAACACCTYCAGGGGYGATGACTCCACCAATGCCCTAGTGCTTCACAAACCTTTCAGATAAGAAATATTTCCTAATATCCAATCTAAACCTCCCCTGACACAACTTCAGGCTCTTTCCTCTCATCCTACAACTTGTTACCTGGGGAAAGAAACCAACACCGACCTGGTCACAACCTCCTTTCTGGGAGTTGTAGAGAGCAACAAGGTCCCCCTGAGCCTCCCTTTCTCCAGGCTAAACACCCCCAGCTCCCTCAGCTCCTCACAGGACTTGTGCTCCAGACCCTTTCCCAGCTCCTGGCCCTTCTCTGGACATGCTGCAGCATTTCAGAATCTCTCTTGCATTGAAGGGTCCAAAACTGACCTCAGGATTTGAGCTGTAACTTCACCAGTGCCCAGCACAGGGGGACAATCACTGCCCTGCTGTCACACCGTTGCTGGTACAGCCCAGGTGCCATTGGCTTTCTTGGCCACCTGGGCACACCTGGCCCACATTCAGCTGCTCTCACCAGCACCCCCAGGTCCTTTTCCACTGGGCAACTTTTCAGCCACTCTGTCCCCAGCCTGTGGCACTGCAGGGGTTGTTGTGATTCAAGGGCAGGACTCAGCACTTGGCCTGGTTGAAGCTCACACCACTGACCTCAACCCATTAATCCATCCCTCTGTGTAGCCTTCTGACCCTCAGGCAGATCAACACTCAAGCACAGATTGCTGCTGTCCATTTGCATGTTATACAGATATTTAAAATTACTGTTATCACTTAGAATTATTATTCATCACTGTGATAGAGGAGCTACAGAAAATGGTGCTCATGGTCTCTGGACCTGCCAGAAACCTGCAGGGGAGAGGGGATGGTGCAGATAAAAACGAAGGGAGACAGTTTGCTGTTGTAGCTTTTTTCCCTGTACCAGGTCTAGATAGACAACAAAATTGCACAAACATAGGCTGTTTAGAAGGCACTTGAACTGATTATCTATTTCATTTTTCTTCTCGTAACAAGGAACTAGTCTATCTGTCATATTCCCAAACTATTTTATCCCTGCTTGCTGAGCCTGTTCTTTAATACATCAGTGATGAGCATTGTGAAAGGTTCTTAAGCAACCACAATGCCTACCAATTCCTACTGCAAGAAAAACCATTCCTAAAATTCTAACTAAAYTTCCTGTCTGCAGCTTGGGATTTATTTCTTGCCTTACTCTTTGTGGCCATAGGAAACATTMTTTTTGCAGCTTTTTTATGTGTTCATACACTGATATGACCTCTCCTTTCTGTCTTGTGTCTTCTAAGGAGAGCAAACACCCTACTCTTTGTAGATTCCCAGACTTTCCTCATAGCCTCCCTCTGTGCTCGCTCCAGCTGGTTCACATCTAAGAAACCACAGCAATGTTGTGAAGAAGAATTATATTGCAAATTTTATGGACTATGCTGCTGTTTATAAATCCCAGTGTGATGTTTGACCTCTGTGCAGCAGTGCGGTGGGCTGACCCTGGCTGGATGCCAGGTGCCCCCAAAGCCACTCTGTCACTGCCCTCCTCAGCTGGGCAGGGGACAGAAAATTCAGTGAAAGTCTCATGGGTCTAGATAAGGGCAGAGAGAGATCACTCACTAGTGACTGTCATGGGCAAAACAGACCCCACTTGGGGAAATCAGTGTAATTTATTGCCAGTCAAATCAGGATAGGGTAATGAAGGGATAGAGTAATTTTCAAACACCTTCCCCCACCACTTCCTTCATCTCAGGCTCAGCTTCCCTCCCCATTCCTCTACCTATTCCTCCCAGCATCACAGGGGAATGGGGAATGGGGGCTGTGGTCAGTTCATCACACTTTATCTCTGCTGTTCCTTATCCTCAAGGGAGTATTCCTCACACTCTTCCCCTGCTCCAATGTGGGGTCCCTCTCAAGGAAGTCAGTCCTCCATGAACTCCTCCAACGCAGTCCTTTCTACAGGATACTGAACCACACAAACTTCTCTGGGGTGGCTGCCTCCACAGGCTGCAGCTCCTTCAGGAACAGGCTGCTCCATCGTGGGTACCCYACAGGGTCACAAATCCTGCCAGCAGCTCAGCTCCAGCATGAGCTCCTTTCTCCATGGAGCCAAGGTCCTGTCAGGAGCTTCCTCCAGGATGGGCTTCCACGGGGCACAGCCTCCTCTGGGCTGCAGGTGGATTTCTGCTCCCCATGGACCAACACAGGCTGCAGGGTCACAGCTGCCTCACCAGGGACTGAATCTCTGCTCTGGCACTGGAGCACCCCTGCCCCATCTTTGCTGAGCTTGGTGCCTCCAGAGCTGTTGCTCTCATATATTCTCAATCCCCTCTCCAGCTTCAGTTGCACAGTTTTTTTTTTTCACCTTTCTTAAACACATCATCCCAGAGGTGCTACCTTATGGCACATTCTCACTAAAGTCACTCCTGTAGCCCCCCAGCTGTCAGCCAGCCAAACCTTGCAAGGCAAAACCAGTACAAACAGCATAAGGCTCTTAACCTACATTCATTTTGTGACCCATTGTAATGTCCAAATACTTCTTTGCMAGACTGTCTTATCTCTGTTTTCCTTATTGTATTTTCTCAGCTGTTTGTCCCCACCTAAGTGCAGAACTATGCATCTGTGTTAATGAAATTCTGTGTTGTTTCCAGCACTATTTCTCTAAATTGCTGTGATAAWTTCAAATTCATTTTTATCTTTCAATCTGTTTGTGGCCTCTTTCGGATACATTTCACTTGTGGGTTTAATAAGCACAATCTAACGACCTGGTATCGGATTATAATGAAAACATTGAAGATCCTAAGCCTAGGATAGATCCTCCATTCATCACAGCAGTTTGACAGCAAAGTGCTGGCAACTGCTYTGAATGCAGCATCCCCAGACACCTCTGTCCCCACTTTACACTCACCCCAATATGCTCATGCTATGTGAGGCCCTGAGCAAAGCCTAGCTATACCATGTCTATACCCTTAAGGCATGTTACTGCACATAAAGTGATTTTGGATTGATCTGATGTGATTTAATCCTGACAAATGAGTTAACACTCTCTGCATACTGCCAACAAATTTACTACTTACTCATATGGCGTTCTTTTAGATGCCCTACAAAAATACTGTTGGATTTCTTTATCTGGTGTGTTCCAACAAAAAGAATTGGCCAATCATTCTATAACCTTCCTTCTTGACTTATTCTTTCAATTTATCTAATGTTTGGCCTTTTCCAGTCTTCCAAACCTTGATCCACCTCTACACATTCTCAAAATATACAGAGAGACTGCTGGGATAGCTTCAGTTAGGGTTTTCACAAACCTGAGCAGGATTCATCAAGGTTGGATAATGAGAAATTTTTAAATGTACTCAGAGCAGGTCTTTCTTTCTTCTTCCTCTTTGTCATTGATGTTAATTGCGATGACAGTTTGAACACCTTTGCCTTCACAAGGTGCAGCACAGAAGAGTCATGAGAGTCATGATTCAGTCCTTGGGAGAGGCAAGGGATGGCCAAAAGAAGCTCCCACAAAGCTCCTGAGGTCAACACATAGAAATCTGCCTCACCTCTTTCAATTTCCAAGGTACCAAGATTGATCCAAACCAGACTTTAACAATGATCTTCTACTCATGGAGGATATTTCAAGATGTGGGAATCATATTTTCCCTGCATTTCTCCTTCTATTCAGAATCATAGAATCACAGAGTGGTTTGGGTTGGAAGGGGCTATAAAATCCATCCAGTTCCAGCTCCTCTGCCATGGGCAGGGACACTTTCCACAAGACCAGGATGCTCAGAGCCCCATCCAACCCGGTCTTTAATTCTTCCAGGGATGGAGCATCAACCATAGAATGTGAAATAGCAAAGAAGCTTAGCTAACACTTTGACTCATGGGTAAAGATTAGGCTCTGTTGAAGGCTTGTAATTCCAACATTTTTTATAAAATGTTTGTTCCATCTTTATGTAACAGTGTTTTTCAATCTGAAAATATCAAAAAATTACCTATAAAATGATCAATTTAAAGGCTAAAATATATTTTTTAAAAATTGAATGTTCCAAACACTGAGACTATTAGACTCAGGAAATTTCATGCAATTTTTGTTTTTGCATAAAGATGATTATTTTTAGAGTGCAACAATTTTTTTTAAGACCTCAATCTCATTTATTGTGGAAGAGACAAACAATACCTCCAAACACCATGCTAAATCTGACAATATTTAACTATTTTACTATTTTGCTCTAAATATTTTGTAACATATTATTGAAAGCACATTGACAATATTCTGATCCTGCCTACCGGAAGAATTATTTGTTCTTTGCATTCAAGTTTGACAGATATAGTCCATTTGCATATGGGAAAAAAAATCCTATTATTTTTAATATGGGTAAAGCACAAATTTCTTAAAAGACAAGGCAACCTCATTTGTTGCACAAAGGTAGCAGGTGGGAATTCCAAAAAGTGCTTTTTAGCTACATCCAGCTTCAAATTTTCATAAAGACAGCAAACAGAATGGGTTTAAATCCTTTACATCACTGCTCACTGAAACAAAGGACTCCCCAACATCACTGCCTAGGCCAGCCTAAAGTCCAATTGAAATTCTATGACTATGAAAGAAGTCCTGTGGAAAACAGATAAATAAACTGTAGATTTTGTGAAGAGCAGCCTGAGACACATCTGGGAAAAAAAAAACCAATCTAACTGATCATAGAAGTTAAAGGGATTAATGTACATGGATGCATCATTAAATAAATAAGTATATGGAAATATTTGAAATCAAAATATATTAATTATAGATCTCAGGTTCCTACAGTCAGAAAACAATTAAAGCTCTTTATCATTTCATAACTTGTTGAGTTGCCTAGAGTATTTATAAAAAGATATTTCTTCTAACTTCAAGTTCCATGGATGGGCAAAATTTTTGAACAACTAAAGCAGGAGAAAAGAGATCCTTCTGAATGGTGGCACAGCAGCCACTCCTCACAGTCTTGTATCAGCAAATCAGAAGGGAGGGACTCTACTCTTCATCCAAGTCACCAAGGAATGAGTTAAACAAAGCAGGACCCAGCAGTGACCCCAGGGGACACCACCCCCTTTGACTGATTTCATTTGTCAGCTTAGGTGTCCCAGTGTTCCCCACCTTAGGCCATCCCCTCCTTGGTTTCTCAGATTTTTCCCATTTAATCCATGTGACACAGTGTCTTCCTTACAGGGGGGAAGGAGAGACAAAAATAAAAGAAAAAAGAAAGAAAACTGAGTGAATAGGGTCAAGCAGTGTCGTGTGACCATCCAGATATGTCAAGTGTCCGTGCTGTCCCTGATATGGCCTTTGCCAACTCATTACCCCCCTGACAATGCCTGGCCATCACCCAGGAGTTCTTCCAGCCCAAAGATGGTCCCAAAAAGGAGTTTGAAAATAGAAATCTTGTTATATGAACTGGAAAGAAACACGAGTGGTAAACTGCATATATCTAAGCAAAATAATTTATTCCATGGCATCAAGGACAGAGGATGGCCTCTGGCCTGGTCCCTAGCACTGCCTAAGGGGACATTGCCACTCTGAGTGTCGTGATATCTAAGCCACTTCTTCATCTGAGCCCTAAGCATTTGTTCAGATTTCTGTGAAGAAATGTTTAACACCACATATATATACCTGCAGGAAATTCTGTATTTTCTGTGGCAGCATAACAAAACTACAAGAAATGTACCATAAAACCCTATTGTGCTTCGCTTCATAGGAAATATGCAATTAATTCTTCTGGCAAAAAAAGGGGGTGGGAGGAATGTGTCAAATTTGCTTTCTTGCTGTCTCTCATTTTTTTGGGTTCAATGCATTCAAACAGATTTTATAAGAGGAAGAAATCTCTTCATCCCTTTCTGTTGTGCACATTCACGATGCAGAATAGTGGGGAGGTTTCTTTACACTCCACAACTGAAACTGCATGAAAAGGTCATCCCAAGTATAACAATATATCAGGAAGACATGAGARTGGCTGGCAAAAATTTAAAAATCACATGTGCAGAAATCTTTTATGGAATATGYACAGGTATTCAGTTTGGCAGTGGACACACTCTTTCATACCTTGAATTTTCCTCATCTGATCCTCATCCTTTCAGCAGAATCAGTAGCTCAGCAATGACATTTGTAGAGTTCCAAAGCAGAGTAAGTATCTATTCAATACCATCAAAGGAACTGATAAAGAATAGGGAACTTCAGGACATTTTTTTAAATGGTTTTACTTGCTTTTTCCTTATCTGGTTTATTTTTTTTTTTCTAATTAAGATTTTATTGAGTTTTCCATAATGGAAGACTATAACCAATCAGCAAAAGTATTATCATATGAATTTTAGCTTAGTAATTTACTTGGGCCAATTCATTTCTTTTTCTAACAGGCCAAGAAGCTGTAACTTCAGGTGCAGTCAATCACATCTTTGGGAACATTAAGCAGAGGAAGCAAGAAATGAGAAGCACCAGCATAAATTAGATAAAAAACCTAAACAAAGACTGAAAAGAAAGCTAAATTCAGTTTACCAGCAAAATCAGATGTGCTACGTACATGAAAATTTGAAACTTTAGAAGAATTCATGAGTCAGCCATTCAGGGAATCATATCAGAAAGCTAATGAGTTTATTCTCACATGAGACCCCATGAAAAAGAAATTGGTCTGTGAAAGCAATTCCAGAAAGCCAAACATARCTTAAAACATTTCCAGCCAAGCCATCAGCTCTCCCCGAGAGGAATTCGGAGTGGCTGCTCCCGAGGTGAAGGCTGACTGGTGTGCTGGTCAAGCAGATCCCCCGTGGGGAACACTCAATGCCTGTGGTCGCTTTGCCATCCCAAAATCCTCCCTCTAACAGCCACAGAAATCTCTGTGCAGAGTCCCACCCCAGCTCTGCAGAGGCTGGACCAGCTTGGGCTGGAGCCTTTCTGCACAGTGACTGGTTTGGCTTCATTCAAAGGAACCTGCTGTGCCATTCCCAGCTGCCCTCACTGTCACCAAAATTTTCTGTAGAAGAGCACAGGGCAGGAGAATCCTTCCCCAGGTCAGCACAGGAACTGGGAGATGCTGCTCTCTCAGGGTCCAGCTGCAAAAAATGGATCAGTCATCACAGCCCACATCTCTGAGTGGGAATTGTCTGACCAATTCTCAAGCCTTGTCTCATTTTCACCAGGGAATAGGATCCACTTGAGCACCCCGTGCTWGATGTTTCCTTCCATATGAGACAAACTGCACCTTTGGGAGCACTTATTTCTTTCTAACAACCTTAAAGAGATCTTAAGGTAAATAATTCAGATGTATCTTTCAACACCAAACACTTCAACATAGCTGAGAGGAATCCAGGCTATAAGGCCAAAACAACAAAAAAAAAAAGCACTACAATTAATGCCTGTAAGAGAGGGGGTTTGTCAGTCTTAATTATTCTCACCTTCCTCAGAAAAAGAAAGCTCTGTGAGGAAGTTTACTGTGGTTACCATCCGACTTTAGGCCTTGCTGGTTGGTTTCTTGCATAGAGTTTTCAATTTAACATCTTTCACAGGAAAATTTTTTTAGATATATATGTGTGCATATATAAAAAATTAAATATAATAAAAAATTAATAATGAAAAATAAATGAAGGTATTCCTTGATCTAAATTCTAGARACCTGCATTAGGGGAATATTTATTATTTTCTGAAATACATAAGAATTTGTAGTTGACTGAAGATGAACAATAACAGAGCAAAATCAAGGTTTTAATTAATCACTGAGTGCTTGTCATTTTGACAACTAAAGAATCAGGAAGCTGCAAAGAACCAAAGTGAAACAATATCAAACATCTGGCTACAATAAATAATTTAATAAAAAAATCACTTAGTAACTACGAGGTCTAAGGAGGCAAAATAAAAAAGACAGAGAAGTAAAACAGGAGCATCAGACAGACTCTATACAGCTGACCCTGTTTTTATATTAATATTACACAAAAGTCATAATCTCCACCACATCTTTTGTTATGCAGAATAAAACACCATATTCATTTACCTCAGAGATGAACATCACAGCTTTTAGAAAGAAGAATTAAACAGATTTGAGATGACATCAATGTATTATTTTATCATGTTTTCTACAAAGTTATTTAGTCTCATCAGCAAATAGAGAAAAAGAAAAAAACAAATAATTTGATTGCCATCATGCAGCATCACAGGCAGGTCCAGCACCCTGCTTGGTGCCCATCTCACAGAACTGCAATCAACCAAAGGCARCCACAGGGGCACAGACAGAATTAAGAGTTAACAAAAGGCAAGCAATGAACACAGTGAGGAACAACTCTACATAACCAGCAGTGCCCCACAATAGATTGTTTCCTGAAARCTTCACCTCAGTGCTCAGCAGTGGCCAGAATGACAAACAGACTATTAAAAATTAGCAGCATAAAGCAGAAGGTGAAATGAAAATCAACATTATGCCATTGTGGAAAAACACTGTGTGGACAAGGAGCCTTCCCATAAGCTCTAACGGGGCAGTGTCAAAGGGCAGTGCAGGAGCAGCTGAGCCTCTGGTCTGACACAGTGGAGTAGTTTTTGTGCTTTCACATTCTGAGGGATTTATTTGAACAGAATGTAGGCCTAAAGCAAGAGTAAACTGTGCATGTTTTATTTAAATCTAAGGGTTTATGGGACATGATTGTCAGGATAAAAGTAAAAAAGCCAGATAATGGTCTTTTTTTAAAAAAAAATATATTCCTCCACCCCTTCCCTTTGGACAGAAGATGTTCACAAAATATCATTCACTCTCTCTTTTCCTTAGGGATCASATAGACTGAAATCTAACTATGCATATAGAAAGTCCCATCGATTTTCCACAACACCCCAGGACAAAGACACTACAAACAACACTGCAGCACTTCAGCAAGACTCCAGCAAGGCAGTGGAGAGGCAGGACCAGCTTTTATTGTGAGGTTTTACAGAGTTCTAGAAAGACCCTGACACATTTTCCTCCATGAGAAAGTTTCGCAGTAAAACACTGCAATAATCCAAAAGCACGATGTGCTGCAATCCTGCAGTCAGCCAGTGGCCTTCTCCACAAGAGCCCTTCTCTAGGAGTTCAAACACTCAGCGAGCTCTCCGCAGGCTGCAACATCTGCTGCTCTCGGTTCCTGCTCCAAGTCTGCCGCTGAATTGGCAGCTTCTCTGGCTTGGCAGGAGAAGGGATGGCTGTGAAGGAGGAGTCCTCCTACCCCAGCTGGCTCCTCCAGGGGTGGTGTCAGCAGAGTCCTCACACCTGCAGRGACATTCTGAAATTAGTATTATACACCTCCTCTGTCTAATCCAGCCTGTTCTTTTCATCTGGGATATTTTTTCCCCTCTGACCTATGGTCCCTTGTCATTTAAACACAGGATGGGATGAAGCACACCTGCTGGCATTTCTGGGGGCTGTTGGGACACAGCCCAGGGTGGCTCTGTGTAAAGGGGGGCTGCAGAGCCATCCTGGGGAGCAGAGCAGATGCCCTGAGCTGTGTTGAGGGATGRCATGGATTGGGAGAGAGAGAGTGAGCCATGGATGCCAGCCCTGCAGCTGGGTGGCACAGAGCGAGCTGTCACTCCTGCCAGAGATCACAGGTAGGCACAATAAAACGCCATGTTGAAAGATTTTCTTGGCTAATCGTTGTTTTGTTTCAGCTAATTGCAGCTCCTTAAATTGCAGGGTGCAGCCCCCCTGCCTGCCCAGCCAGCAGCACTCGGGGATCCCTCCCTGTGCCTGAGCTTGCTGCACACACTCACTCCTTTGCCTGCCTGCTCGCGCAACAAGCCCTGCGGTCCATTAATCATTGCAACCACTCTTCACTCTACAAAATAACATAATAGACTCCTAAAAATGAGAGATGAAGAGCACTAGCAGTACCATCCAATCCCTTCCCCTTCCCAGGGAATATTTCCCCAGTCTATTTTTCTTACCTATTTTTTGACGTCTCAAGTTTAGGTCGACAATTCTTCTGCCGGTTCTTCCACTTTGTTAATGACGGGATGACGGATAATAGATTTTGTTTCTGTAACCTCTCCACTTTCTTCAGGGGAACTTTTTGAAATAATCCCATCAGGATTTCTTTCAATCTTGAGTTCAAGGGTTGGCAGTGGGGAAGAGCAACTCATCTCATCCGTATTCTCACGCCACGTTAAACACAAAATGCTTCAGCAGTTTCGTTTGCCCACACAGCTTTCAGCTGCCCTCTGTGCTGCATRGGAAGAACTAAGCCCTCGGGGTAAGGAGTTATTTCTTTTCCTTACCGTGCTAACCCCAGGCTCTTCCAAAGCAGAGAGTCTGTTGTCACTGGTGCCCAAATATGACAAATTATGTGTAGATAATTTTCTGATATGCCCATTTATCTCCCTAAGTGTGCTGAGACCACTAAAGGAAAATAGTGGGTGATGGACCTGAAAGGTACTGAAAGTTATGCCTACCTTTTTACACACATTCCTATGAAACAGATTAACTTAGAGGTTTGTAAGAAAAAACTACAACCTCAGCTCCCCGCCTCTTTTTTGTGTATTTATTGCTTGGTTAATAAAGTGATCATAACATTCACATGGCAGTGAGCACATTTCCATATACAGAATATTATTAAAAGAGTACGACTTTCCTTCCCTGCAGCATGCAAAAATCAGTAGCTGCTTAACAACCACTCCTATTCCAGGAAAAAAAAAACTAGGAGAAATACCTCTCTATACTAGTGCTAATAGTGAAACAATGTGCAATTTTTTAGACTGGTATTTTCAAATTACTTTAATGGGTTTAGGCACCTTATCCCTCTTGAGCCTCAGGAACAGCTTCATCTCACACCTGATAGTTACCCCAAAGCAGCGACACATTCAGCACTCCATGGCAAAGACAAAAGGGCTTTGGCTTTCTCAAAGGATGGCACAGAGCAGTTCCCAGMTCTTTCACCAGATTCTCTCCACATCACTGTGCTGATATGCTGTTTTTTCCATTTTTTTAAACAAATGGGATAACAAARATGGAGCTATTCAAGCAGAAAGCAGAGCCAGGGCTGTTTGATCTTTCATATACAAGAACATTTTCACAAAAATCTTGAGAAATAAGGCAATATTCAACATTTACCATTAATCATTGTATCACTCCATGTTCAGACTTTTTACTGCATGTACAGCAGAAATTGTAAAATGTTTTTAGAGCWGCTGTGGGCCTACAGCTCCACAGATTACCCATATGGTTCACAAAATAATGTAGGACTTCCTGTTCAAGATCAGTGACAGAAATTAGGAGATCCTGGTTTCAGTTTCTTTCAGTCTGGCCCATCTGGAGCTGAACAAGTCCACAGCAGGCYACTAAGATATTCYGAGGGCTGGAGCACCTCTTCTGTGAGGAAATGCTGAAAGAGTTGCATTGATCAGCCTGGAGAAGAGAAAGCTCCAAGAGATTTTATAACACTTTTTAGTACCTAAAGGGGCTGTAAGGGAGCTGGAGAGAGACTTTTTGCAAGGGCCTGTAGYGACAGGACTAGGCAGAAATGGCTTGAAAATGAATGAGGGTAGGTTTAGATTAACTGTTGGGAGGAAATTCTTTATAGTGAAGGTGGTGAGACACGGGAACACATTGTCCAGGGGAGCTGTGGCTGCTCCTGGATCCCTGGAAGTGCTCAAGGCCAGGTTGGATGGGGTCTGAGCAACCTGGTCCAGTGGAAAGTGTCACTGTCCATGGYAGGGAGGCTGGAACTGGATGAACTTTAAGGTCTCTTCCTACTCAAGCCATTCTATGCATTCCCTTTGTCTCACCATTTACTGTAGTTACAAGAAGCTTGAATTCAAGAAAAATATTTTATTTTCATAATTTTTAATTTTACTTTATAGCAGGCCATCTGTGTAGTCCTTTTTTTGTAAAAGACACATCTAATAAATATTTGAAGAAATTGCATATTGTTATATTGTAGCATTTAATTTTTAATTACACAATGTAGATTTTATAACCATTATTATAAAACTGCAGTCTTATAGATTATAAAAGTTAAAATTAAGTGTATGTCCTTAAAAATATCCYACTAAATATTTTTCCAGCAAAAGCTTTCAATACATCATCACCTGCTAGTCTAAGTGCATTTTAACATTTAAAGACCTCTTCAAAACCCAGATAACCGAGGAAACTGCATTTCAGATAAACATCCACTCTCCRCTTTCTTGCCTGGCATAAATCTTAATATCCCAGAAATGTCTTTCACTATAAATGTATAAACAGCACACCACCATAAAAATGTAAGTAAGACCACCACAAAAATGTAAGTAAGACAAAAGAGTCAAACTTGGATGCCTTAAGTTTAATATCAGCATCCACATTTAAGTAAATGGACCATAATACTCAGAGGTACTGAGTGCAGCTCCTACTGCCGGCTGTCAGCGGAGAGAGGCAAGGACAGGAATCAAAGGCAAGAAGGAAAAGACAGGTATATGAGTTATCCAGAGAGAGGCTGGATTTATGAACACAGTTATTACAGTATAGTAAATAA
Source organism: Malurus melanocephalus (assembly GCF_030028575.1). NCBI lineage: Eukaryota > Metazoa > Chordata > Aves > Passeriformes > Maluridae > Malurus > Malurus melanocephalus. The sequence continues at coordinate 1,226,725 of NW_026623258.1, read as the reverse complement.
GACCCTACTGTGTGATTTTCTGTCTGTACAATCTAGTTGTCCTCTTAAAATGTGCTAAATATAGAGTAAATGTACCAGCAAAGAGAAAATGAATTGATAGGCAAATAAGCACAGCAGTACCTCGCAAGGAATGTAAAAAATAAAAGTCTTTAAGAGCTCTTCAAAACATATTGCTGTTTTTCTCTCACTGAAGCCTGTCTGGGAACCACTTGCTGAGCTCACAAGGGATCAGAAGGGGAGAGGTGCAAAGGGGATCGTGCAATTTTTGTCAGCCCAGAATCAGCATGAGGGTTTCCTGAACTGTAACCAAGCAGAGGTCTGACTTAGCCCAGTCCCACGCTGSCCTTCAGCCAGCTCCAGGCTGGATTTGCCAACTGTGACCCCAGACATGCAGATGACTTTGAACCACATCACAGTGTGAAGTGACCCCTGTGCAAACACGACAAACCAGCAGAAGGGACAGCTTGGCCAGCAGTGGCAAGGTGCTGGCTTGACRTACACTGATTTATTTTTATTTATCTTACCACATTTACGGTGCTCTCCTACCAAAGGGGATGCAGCTTTTATCAGTCAAAGAGCCTTTCAGCTGGCCCTGYAGAAGGATGTTGTAACAGGAACCTGGAGTGCCCATGTCACCGATTTCTTGTCAGCTCCTGTCAGTGCCTGGTGGGGAAAGGAGTTCAGGTGTCGAGTCACTCGGCCTCCCTAAAGTCTGGTAGGTCTTTAGGCTGAAATAGTTCAAGGAAAACAGGAGTATCTGAGTTATTGGTGCTCAGTTGCTGCTGGCAAGAAAATAGAGCACTTATTCGAAATTTTTTTAAAATTCCAAACTAAAAATTGGTTCTGTTTCATMCACAAAATGCCAAATTCCTTTCAAACCACAGAGAGTACGTAATAAAAATTCACATTCACACCTCAGTTCTTAACTTGCTCAAAGTTTGGACTCAGGCTTTCCAGATCAAATRGAGCTCAAATACAGCTAGGCATAATTGTCCACATTCTACTAGTATTAGTTGGTGCTAATGACCATCAGACTAACCTGAACCTTCCTGTAGGGAATACATTTGCTAGGACAGGATAAAATGGCTTTAATTTCCACCACTTGAGTTAAACAATCCTGAAGTTCCTCAGTCTTCTGAGCCATAAATCTGGAGGCAGATGAGCTCCTTTTCTGCTTTCATTAGTAAAATGAAGATGCATTTCTTTTCTTATTCATGCAGTGATTCCTCACCACCTGTATAAGCCGTTAGTACAAATGACAATGGCAACATGTCACCACAATTTAGAAAGGTAGAGATCACAGTTCTCCTGAGATGAAATTCACAGCTATGAAAGCCCTCCAGCCATCAATAACAGAGAAAGAAAACAGTGAGATTCTGTAATTATACTCAGAAAATCAAAGAGCAACCCTTTTTGCAAATCAATGCCACATAACCTGTCAAGAGTCATTTGCATGTGATCCTATTCTTCCTGAGCCCACAGAGGTCCAAGGGAAATACATCAGTGCAGTCAGGGTCTCTTCTGCAGTACATTTAACACTTATGAKTCTCAAAGTGTACCTGTGAAAATAAATTCCATTACCATACGGTAAACAAAATGTAATTGCGCCAGCCAATTATAACATCATACAACAGCACAACATTTCATTTTTATCCTTCTTATTAGAGCTATTTCCAAAAGACTCCTGCTCACYTTCCATCCTCCAGCCCAATCCCTATTATTATTATTTATGAATCACACTGCAGTAGCAGAGATACAGGACAATATTCTAACTGTTTCTGCTTTTCAATTATGAATGTGTGTCACTTTTGCCAATAAGAAAGGCATTTGTGTAACTGGCTCCWGGAACCAGGAATTGCTGCTCAGGCTTATAATGAACGTGGTGCTCAGAGGCACCAGAAGGAGAGCTGCAGTCCAGCAGCTCTTTGAAGCAACCCAGACATCGACAGTATGTGCAGGTCACACAATACACGAGAAAGGTCACTGAAAGTAGGACACCCTGTTCTCAGATTGATGGGCCTTCAAGGAGCTGTGGACAACGGCAAAGATCACTGTGCTGCACGTGGACATTCACCTTCAAAGCAGGGGCATCACTGCACCTTCTCCTTGCTGATTGTTTTTCCTCTTTGTACTTTTCTGGGTCCTTGGTCAGTGACAAACAAGACCAATACTTGTCCTTTCAATACACACATGGAGAAGTCCCAGTGCCTGAAGCATTTCTATAATAATGCAATCAAAGTTGAGGGAGGGAGGGTGTCTTTGGGAATGCCAAGTCAGCACTCAAAGAGCACAGGGACACCTTCTGCAGAGGGGAAACAGGGGAAGAAGGACTCCAGGAATTCAGGGCCAGGGTTCCCAAATTTCCACTTGCACAAAAGATTATGACTCTATTACCACCCACCTAAGCGTGCTGGTCTTGGCTGACATTGAGTTAAATTTCTTCACAGTGGCTKCTGCGGGGTTCTGTTTTGGATTTGGGCTGAACACAGGGTTGATAATACAGAGATGTTCTTTTCTCATTACTGAGCAGGGCATAGCCAGAGCCAGGGCCTTTTCTGCCCCTTGTGCTGCCACGCTGGTGAGGAGACTGAGGGTCAGACACAGCCAGGGCAGCTGCTCCCAGCTGGCCAAAGGGATGTCCCAGACCATGGCATCTTACTCAGTGTTAAAGTGGGGGCAGCAGGAAGAATGGGGGGACATTTGCAGGGATGACACTTGTCTTCCCAAGTCACCATTACAGTGAAGGGAATCTCCTGGGAAGGATGAACATCTGTTACCCAACAGGAAGTGGTGAATGTGGTGAATGAATTCCTTGTTTTATTTCACCTTCTTGCACGCCTTTTCCTGTTAAACTGTCTTTGTCTCAACCCATGAGTTTTTCCAGCTTTTACCCTTCCAGTTCTCTCCCTGATCCCACTGGTGAGAGAGGAATCAAGTGACTGTGTGATGTTTGCTGGCTGGGGCTAAACCATGATACTAAGACACCACTCTCTTTAAGAAAGCAATATAGGGAACATAAAAATCCCATTAAGTGATACCATAAAACAGCTTTATTTTTATGAGGCCTGGATTAAACAGGAGAACATGAAGTACAACAAAGATATGCAAAGGCACAAGTTGCAACAAAGGAAATTATGATTATACATTAATTTTTCAGCATGAGAGTCAAACACTGGAACTGGTCTCCCAGAGATGTTCAAGAGCTTCATCTTTGTGGGCAGTCAAAAGTGAGCAGGACAGAGCCCTGAGGAACCTGGCCCTGGTTTGAGCATGAGACCACGGGATTTATAGTGATCCTTTCTAACCTAAATCATACTGCAGTACTAAAGACCAATTGTAAAACTTTATCATGGAAACATTTTCCTGCATCACTCTCCTCCACTACTACAAGACCCTCACAGACAGGTCAGTGTCTCATGTCTTTATTTTCCAGGAAAGCCCTCATCCAGCCACCCAGACTAACAATACCACTTTTAAAACACCCAGTGCGCTGAACATGAGTTTTTGCAGGTGTTTGAGGCACTCCTGCARCAATCTGTGACCTAAAAAAAGGAGCAGCCCATAACAGGGATTGATGTTGTAGATAGAAAACATAATCAGAAACTGACAAATAATTTGAATTACATCAAGGACTTTTGACATGATTCGTAATCCTATTTTCCATCTGCTCTGCATAGCCTCTAAATTATGTGCAGCAGATGACAGCATTGTCATCGGTGGTGTGAACAGGGAGCATCTCTTTGGGGATGGTTTCTCCTCTTTAATTGCTCTAAGGGATAACTCAKCCCTTGTCACTTGGGCCCTTCAAAGGCTGATCCCTACCTCAGGTGCAGAGGGGTGACAGGGATCCCACTCATCCAAACAGCTGGAGAAAATCCCCTCATCCTGAGGTACCACAAAACTTCCTTTGTAGGCAACCTCACAGGCTCCCCAAAAGGGCTTGCAGGACAAATGATGCCAAAGCTTTAATTTGGCACGTTTGGGGAAGGATGTGGGTGCAGTTGGGGTTAAAATTAATTTAAATAAATAAAGAAAGGCCTGAGAATATAGATATAAGTAGGGACAACAGGAAAAAAATAAGCAAAGGGAAAATCAGGATGAATGTCACAGAAAATTCGATAGTGAGAACCACTAGAGTGTGTCACAGTCTCCCATGGGGATGATCTACAGCTTCCAATACTTAAAACTAGATTGGACAAAGCAATATCATTCAGGTAACAGTCCTGCACTAAAAAAGGAACAGACTGCTTTGTCTGACATGTCTTTTCCATGTCTAATTTTCCTGGGTATATGATAGCATTATGTATGACTCAGGAAGCCTTTTCAAGTCAAAAGATGTCTGTCACTGACTGTCCACTKATTCATTATCCTTTTGTTCACCTCAAGCCTTCTAAAAGCATTAACTACCCAAATCAAAGCACACAGTTTGCATTTGCAGGACTACTAATTCAATAACTATCTGCAAATATTAGTTATTTCACATACTGCTTCTCTTCATTTGATTACAATTGTAAGAACAATTCCCTCAAAAAAAACATTTAGTATCTATATTTTAGTGTAACACTATATATATAAAAAAATTAGGGAGAGAGAAAATTACCCACAGTGACAGGTAATTGACTGGCTACTTGCCTGGAATTCACATGCTACATTTCATAATGTTCATTTTAAAGTCACAGTAAAMTGCACATCTTTTCCTCAGAAAGTTGAGTTTAAACATGAGAGGTGATGAGAGGTAATCAATTTTATTGTGACATTAAAAAATAACAACAATGATGTTTAGGAAAAAAATTAACAGCCTTGAAAATGTGAGTGGCTGAATATTTCAGTATATTATTTTGTAAGTTACGTAACATTGCAACGTTGATGCAGTGTTTCTTTCTTTTCTTCATCCCACTCCTCTCTCCCCCCCCCCTTCAAATGAAATAACAATTCAATAGAATTTGAAGACCTTTTCTTGTGCTGTACGAACAGCATGCTGAAGAGGAACAGATTTCCTTGACAATCACAGCTCCACAAAGGAGGCTTTCACAAGCAACACAGAAAAAGTGGAAATGTTTCCATACAGAGAACGAGAAACACATTTTTTATGGCTCCCTGAACTTGCTTTGGTTTGCATCAGCACCACACCTGAGGGGGATGCACAGGCAGCAGCACTGTCCAGCTTTTCCTTATCCTGCACCTCTGCAGAGTGCCAAGGTGTGCCCTGCAGGAGATGGGTGACGCCAGAGCAGGTCAGGCCAGGGTGTTCCTGAACCTCCCTGCAGCTCCCTCCTGCTGCCAGTGACCCCTGGAGCTGTCAGGTATGAGGCAGGACAGACCTTAAGATGCCACAAGCTCCAGAGATGGAAACAGATCCTGGTAGCTCCAGAACAAGAAATTGGTGAGGAGAGGGTAAATTAACTCCTCTTTAGGTAACTGAACCAACTCTGGCATAAAGGATAATTTTACCTGTAAGTATTATATCCAATTACAAGGACAGGAAGAGAAAAATAATTTGCTTCCTGACCTGGAAACACGTGATGCTGTTCTGTCTCACTTAGAGTTTCTGTGTCTCTTTCCAGCTCTTTCTTTTTTTCTGTTCAACTGCCAGGCAGAGAGAGAGAGATCACTAATGAACCACAGCTTCTGTTCAKGTCATTAGCCCTACCAGAGAGAAAGTTAATGAACCCTAGTATATAAAGACAAAATCAAGTTTTCTTTAATAGTTTCCATACCAAGAGCATCATTTTCTGTTAGTGTAATCCCTGGATGATTTAGTTTGAGTCCTTTTTTTTTTTTTCACTTTCCAGCCTAGTTTTGGAAGAAGTGCAACAGAGAACATCTGGTCATTAAGTGCATACAGATGATATTCAGATGCTGTGGAACAAGCACCAGAGGTAGTCAGAGAGGGAGGRAAAGGAAAGCCACCTTGCACAAGAAAAGCTCTGGGGGAAGTCACAAATAAAAAGTGGCAACTTGCTGAAGCATTGTCCCACTGAATAAGTCYAACAGCAACAACAAAATAATTAAGCACCCACTGAGCCCCTGACATTCCCTGAGAACATCTCTTTCCCTCACTGGTCTTCCCCCCCTTGTAGACAAACATCCAAACACAAATATCTTGGGCGCCCTTGTGCTTTACCTGAGTGATTTAGAGACTCCAGTGCACTTATCTCTCATATTGGCCCATGGGGATGAGAAAGTGCTATTTCCATTCTATGGCATTATTTATGATTTTCCAAGCAAAACACAGTCAGGCAGGATATGTTTTCCCCTTAGCTCTGCAGCATCCTAAAAGAACAGTCACTCTTTTCTTCACAGCTCCATCAGGATCAATAGGAGGTACTGCACCCAGAACTTACCCACTCCTAGACATGCTTTTCTTTGGATGGAAATGTGCTTGGAAGTTACACAAATAAGACTTGTGGTGATAAAGAAACGGAAGAGAAGAAAAAGCACCTATGAAAGTCCTACACCTGTGAAAGTGTACGTTAAATCAAAGCCTGGGAATGTGGGCCAACTGTACCAAAGAAGCCCTTTCAGTAAGCTTTATGTGACAATTCCTGTGCCCAGCAGTCCTACTGGGACACCGTCTGGGCTCTTACCCATTCCATGGTTATAAACCCTCTGTCATTTTTTACAATTATTCATGGACCAGTTTGTATAACTTACATGCCACACTAAAACCAGACAGAGAGTATGAAGAAGTGAAGTGCCTTATAATGTAAGAAATGTGGATGGACATTATCCAATGTATTCTAATTCCATCTAAATTTTCAGGTTCTTCTGTATTCTGTCCCCGGCAAACTCCTTCCTGCAACGCACTTTGGAGGTGAATAGAAGATAAAAGTAAAGGTTCACATCCAAATAAAACTTTGTTTATCTTTTAAATAAATGCTGATTGGGAAACAAATTACTCCACAACAACCCTCAACTCCACAGCAATGTGTGTATATTAAACACACTGTTCACAAATCCTAATCTCCTGTTACCTGTGTTTCACATTAATGTCTACCAACACTGAACACTGGGGAGATTGGATCCAGTTTTGTGTCAAACATGGAACCATGTTCACAGCTCCAGCCTGCATCKTTGTGCTAGAGAAATGGATGCAGCCTAGCAAAGAAAAATGCTGCATCCCTCCCCCAGTTCTTCCTCATTAGGGAGTAGCTTTAAATTATGGAAAAGGAATCAGTGTGTTTCCCAACTTGTCCCAGCCCTGAAACGCTGCAGCCTCACTCACAGGCCAATGGGAATTGTGAGAAAGAAATCTGGTTTCCTTTTTCCTTCATTTCCCAACCATTTGCTTCCCAGCTACTTTTAATAATAATGAGCAGAAAGATCAGCAAAGACCTGGAAAAGCCTAGCTGGTGCTGTTTGCATGCAAGCATCCTTCCACTAGCATTACTTTTCCATCAGTATTTCTCTAGAGTAGATAAGCGTGGTATTTTTATCCAAAGGCAATTTACTGGCATAGGAAAAGTACAGCAGACAATGCATTCCTACTCTATTATGCATGAACACCCGGTATGTGCTCAACTTTCCTCTCGATCTTATTTATCGCACTGTCATTAAACCTGTGTCGCTATTACTGTTCCCTATTACACGTCACCAAAATGTGTTCTTATCAGGGCTCCTCTCTCATCTGCTCATCTAATAATGCACTGCCTCAACATTTTGGTGATTTTAACACAAATAAACAAACACAAAAAGGTTCAGGCACAATATACTCGGGAAAGTGATGTTCGTGTTTCAGCATAAACAAAAGCCTTCCTATTATTTTCAAGTCAACTTAATGGTTCAGCACTGCTGACAGAACTATTCAATAATGCCCAAGCAAGGGAGTTGCAACCTAATTAAAACTTGTGGGTTGGCAAATATTTGTGAATATTTATGGAGTTTTAGCAAAAAAACACTGTACTGGATTATTTTGAGTCACAAGAAATGTTTGTGGCTATGTTTAGAGAAGCTCTCAGAGAGAAGTATCCTTAGGCTCTGTCTGACCTGATACTCTGAAAGTGCCAGGGACTCTCCCAAGACACTGAAACTCAACTGACCAGGCACTGAAATCACCAGGCAKGTCAGTGGTGGTGGTTTTGGCTGAGGACAGCAAACAACCTCCAGAACAGGCTCTGACAGAAACAGGAGGAACCACTCCTGACGTGCAGACCAGATGCAAACCCTCCTGTGCCAGAGGGAGACCAAGTTCAACAGCATTTCACCCCCTTTAGCCTCTGCACCCCAGAACAGTCCCAGGCATGTTTAATTTATCCGTATAAACAGAGCCAAGTAGTGTCTGCACCGCTCCTGTCAGATAAGATGGTGGTTGTCAGACTTGTCTGAATTTGCTTCAAAAACATTACTGAGTGTCAGGGCTGCACAAGCACAAGGATTGTGTCAGGCATCTGAAGATAAAAAGGACACGGGGTTCTGGAGATGTCTTTAAACAGGGCTCACCACACTCTTTTATCGTTGGATCATTTGTCAGTGCGGAAGAGGAAGCATGTGAAAAATCATTAGAAAGAGTAAGGAGGATGAATAAATTAAGTAAATTATCATGAACAAGGCAGCTCATAATCCAATTGGAGAAGGTGATTATATATCATACTCAGCTAACTAGAAAACACAGGCAGGGAAGACCCATAGCGAAAAAACAAACTCTTCTGATTGAAAAAAAAATAATTATGGGTGGAAAAATAAACTCAGAACAGCATTTTTTTTGGCAGAATTTGCCTCAGCTAAGCTCTAATAGATCTAATCAGTGCAGGAGATGAGGATGGGGACTGTGTTGTTATTTTACAGGACAGTGAAGGCATTGTAAACAAGGGGAGTGATATTTTTCACCTTGTTAAGCCCCTTAACAAGCCACCTGATTATATACTGTACCTTTAGAAGGCAGAAGATAGGAACACAGTCTAGTAGGGGACAAAAATCTAGTGGAGGTTGTATTAACTTTAATGATGTTTGCAGGTATGTGGTAAAAGTGCCAACTCTGCTTTTCAAACGTGAACTCTGGTTATAGTTACAGAAGTGACACTATTAAACTTTTGAGGCACTACATGAATCATATCTCTATAGCAATATATTATATCAGTAAAAACGGGAATTTCAATCCAGAATGTGACTTTGCTGTACCTATCAAACACGAGTTTGGTTTCCGTTGGCCTTCATTTTTCCCAAAGTTACATGTATTTTAACATTTCAGTACTACTTGAAGAGTCCTGACTCAGTCGTTGGCATAGATGATGTTGGAGTGTTGTGATTAGTGAAACTGTTAATTCATATGACCACTCTACTAATATTAACAACCATGAAAATCAGCATCAGCACCAACATAGCAGCATCCAAACACCAGTGGCAAGTGGGCTGCACTGYGTCATGGGTGAAGACCTCTTTAGGTGAATATTAAGACAGTTTATATATATAAAATTACTCATATATAGTAAGATAGCATGTACTCTTACATATACAAATATATGTATACATAATTCACCTCTGCAATAGGACCCAATTCCACTGAACATCTGTAAACCATCACAATTCTGCACTCTGAACTCCTATGGACCTCAGTCTGTCTATGCATCTCATACAGCCCTTGGTMTTTTTGGAAAGAGATTTCTGCCTCGCTTCGCCAGATGTAGCACTCAGAACAAAATAGATGTGTTTGGAYGTTTACATGAGATCAGTGTCATCACAGGTCATTCAGGTAAGGTCATTCAGTCCCAGTCAGACATCCTACTAAGTAGCAGATTTCTAAAATTCCTGAATCATGACAAAGTCCAGATTTTCTATCAGAAGACAGAGCCAAATTCCCAAGGGGATGGCAGCCAGAAGCTTCTGTTAGATTCAGCAGGAAGTGTGTTTGTTGGGTAAGGATTTGGCTTTATATATTAAAGATATAATAATATTTAGCTGAAAAGGTTTCACAAATCTTGAAATGTTTCCAACCATAAGCTCTCTAAAATCATGAGTCAAGCAAAGAAAACCATGAGACTGGCTTGAAAATTAAGTTCTCCAGCTTTTGCACCTTAGTAAACAGTTCTGTTCCCTTCCTCACCAGTTTCTTTAAAAGAAGCAACATTATAAATACACTGCATTTTAAAATTACATCTGAGTGCCTCATACAACCTTTTGGTTCCCCATATACAAGAAAAAGCATTTTAATAATCAGCAAAATCTCATTTTACCCCCCAAAAAGCAGAGTCATCATGTTCTACTGCCTGTCAGGTTTAGCCCTGCTCTGGGATATGTCCCAGATGTTCATGTACATTTTTGGGGAGAGTATATTTCAAGTAGCACTCAGTGCTTCAAAGTTTAATATTTGAATGAAGGTGATAAAACCCAACTCCTGACAGACACCACTTTAAACTGCTTTCTCAAGTAATTCTTTTGGCTACTTCAGTACAAGTAATGAAGGGACATTCAGAATTTGAGTCCAAGTGTCGCTCTCAACCTCCCCTTCCATGATTCCAGACAGATATCTCACATTTTGCCATGGTTTTGCCCATGACACCTGAACACTGCCACAGACAATTCCAGGCCATAGTCTGGGGAATAACACAGACCAGGAATGGTTCCCTACAGACAGATAAGGCACAGCAAAATCACTTTTTTTGATGAGATTTTTCTCTGTGTGGACATGAGCCAGACCAAGCCAATAGGTCTACAAGTCACAACTTCCATCATGWTTGCTTCTGCAGGTATGGTCATTGATACAAATAAACTATCCAGTGGAACAGTCTCATTTTAAGGGAAGAAACACAGACACTGTASGTATTCATGTAATTGTGCACCTGAATGCCAGAGCACTAAACAATACCTTCAAATATCAAAAAATATTCTTAATTTTGGCATCTTTACAGCAGTTAATACAAAATGTATGTTTCCAATTTATTCTAACATTTCTGTGAATGAATTTCCATGAATATGAAAGTCACACTGCAGAGAAGTTTTGCCTAAACACCTGCAATTTTCTGCTTCTTAACTCCTCAATTCTTCTGTTGTCAAGAAAAAAATTGTTACCATGAGTCTGAAAATAGGAATTTATCATACTAAATCCTCCAAAGGTGTGGAAAGTCCACTAACTTCCTGGAAAATGTTCTCCTTTGGAGATAAGACATGTCCTCCTAAGGACTGTTGAGGCAATTCACATTCATTAGGTCTCATTCTAACAACTGTGGACACACACAACAGTTTATTTAATTTCATCTTTGCAGCTCCTTTTTATGTACGGGAAGGCTGTTTTCAGATCATCTCTTTAGCCCCTATCAGTCTTTTCAAGATAAGGCAAACCCATTTTCCCAAGCCTGCAGGCTTATTTTAAAATTTTCATTTCTTTCTTGTGGATATTCTTTAATAGATCCACATCTTGCCTGAAGAGTGGTGTCCTGTCGGAAGCTTATCGGCCCTGAGGAGAAGATTACAGCTTGGACACAATATTCCCATTTACAGTTCTCAGAGTAATAGTTGCTTTACTGTAGGAAGTTAAACTTTACCCACTGAATTATTTCACATGATCATTTTATTTACAACAAATTATTTTTTTTTCCTTGGCTATTTTCTCAGTTGGTTATTTTTTCCTGCCTGTGTACCAACCCTTCTGATTTTGTCCCTACTTACATTGCCTTTGCATTTGCTCTCAACAATTGAGAATATGAGCAGTGTGATGACTGCTATATGGTCATGTTTTGAAAGATGCCATAATTTTTCTAAGTCACTATCCCTACCCTTCAGTGATGCTCTTCTTGATGGGATAATTCTTCCATTAAAATATTTCCAGATGACCTTTTATTACACTTGTTTTCCAGCAGACCTGTTTCAAGAGTCAGTGGAAGGCTTCTCTCCTGGAAACTTTATTTTATTGCTCTTACACCTTGTACTCCTGTGAATCAAGGATTTAGTGTTTAATGGTTTTGGTCACCCAAGTTGCCTTCCACTTTCCCCAAGCAGTTCTTTTTCATCAATCAGGATCCAATCTACAAGAGTCTTCCTCCTTCTGCTTTCTCTGCCATTAGTATCAACTGTTGTCACCAATAAATTTGAATAAGCCTTTGTCTTTTTCCGTTCCTATATTGACTGATGCATGGGTTGTTTAAGTACCCCATCAATACTAATTACTGTGCATAAGACAAGTCTGTGAGTTACAGGCTCAAGTCTCAGGTTTCATTCTGGCACACAGCTTGCTTCCAGAAACATCAGAGCCCAACAGCAGCAGGATACTGCTAGTCATCCAAAAAGAGAGTCACTAAGTACCTTCTTCTTTGTTTTCTCTACGTAAAGGTGAACTTCCAAGACTTTGAGGCATCAGACATTCTTCTTCAGTTGTGTGAGTTACCTGGTAGAAGGTAAAAGCATAACTGGGAGCAGAGGATGGTGTGATGACATCAGCTGGCTTCTTACTGGGGTGTTTYGGGATGAGGAGAGTACAAAGGAGTGAAAGGTATAAAGGTAATGAAAGCAGAAACAGAAAACGGAAGAGGGGGGAGAAAAAGGCAGTAACTCTTCCTTCCAGTTTCTGTCCTTTTTGTGTGAGCAAACCACTGAAATCTCAATCCCACAGCTTTCACACTGTTTGTAACAACCTTATTTTGAGAGTCCTAGAAATAAGTAATTTCTCTTCTTCATTCTTTTTCCACAGCCCTCATAAAAATCAGGCTATGCAACTGTTAATATTTTTTAAAGCTTCGACATCCACAAATAACTAAGTCTGAATATTTTTTTACCAGCTTGCTGCAGTCTCGATAGTCTGGCATATGGCTGGACAGGAGTTCTTAACAAAAAAGAGGCTAAAACGAATATAAATATRATTTTGTTCCAGAGTAGTGTGCATTGTGTGGGGAGTTGAAGAAACAAGCCAGCGAGCAGGTCATACTTACCAAATTATCTGTGTAGCCTCACATAAATTTGCTCAAATCTACACAGACACACAGGAAATAAYGTCTAAAAGGCCACTGTACATATTTCTGTGCAGAATTTTTGCAGGAGGCTGGTTGCTACCATGTGACTGCAAGTTGTTCCAATACGTATGGCAGGAATGAGAAAGATCATATGGTTTGTTTCTCATGTACTTAAAATGCAATTATTTTAATTAATTACACTATTGTAATTTCTCCAGAGGTATATAAACAATGTGAAAGAAATGAGCAGTGGATACCTACGCCAAATGGAAAATAAGGTAATACAGGAAAGATTAAAAATGCACAGAAGGGAAATTTAAGCACAGAAAAACAGAGAGAGGAAATAATAGAGCTGGCAATGAGAAAGGAGGGTACCAAAGGGAAAAAAAGAGTATTGGTTAAAATAGTTCTGTCTTTCTAATGTCAGCATCTCACATCTGCTGTCATACAGTAATGAGAGCTGAGGCCACTATAATGCTGACCCAGCCATAGGTAGATGATTTATAATGAAATTATATCTGCATATGGAAAGGTGTCACAGCTATGCGCTACATCTTCAAGGTAAGGACAATTTAGAAACCTGAAGTTCAAGAAATTAGGGCAGCCACTCTGTTATTAACTGGAGAACTGACTGAAATGAAACAGAAAAATATATTTTAAACCCCGTCCATCGCACCACAAAAAAAAAAAAAAATCCCACAGATGCCTGTTATTCTGAAGTTTGAGCTCTACTGTCCCGAAATAAGCCCTGTGTAGCAGACAGATAGCTCCCAGGTATCCATCTTAGTAACTGAGGGAGCAGAATCCACTCCTGAGGGTGGTTTTCTTTCTCTACTTCTTGCTAGTCTCATTCATGACCAAGTCTTGGTGGTTTTTTTTCCAAATACAACCACCAACAAACTCATGCTTTTCCTTCCATTTGTTGCTATTAAGAACACAAAAAAAATCTAGTGAACAGGTGTGGAGTTAAGAATATTTTATTTGAGACATGACCTGCTCCAGATAGAATGCAAGTACCTTGTAGAGACTTCTGCTGTAGAATTTCATCCATTGAGTGGGATTTGGGGAGCAGTTTGGACATGTCAGTGTACACCATCTAAAAGACTGGGGCACATTGGGCTACCTCAGCCTGGGCTACCCACACCCACAAATCTAGACCTCTTTAAAGACCTCACTGCTCAAAATTATTTCTCCAGCTCTGTAGAATCAAAGAGTGTAAATGCTCCTATTATAGGTAGCTCATGTTGTACATACAAATGTTAGACAATTTCTCAATTTCTTTTTAATTTCAGAGAATCATGAATCCTGGCATCTGAGAAATTCAACAGGAGCCAATATAGTCCAGCTGAGGATTCCAGGTATGTCCAAGTTTCATGATTACTTGTGAAAACTGGAAAATGCCAGMGTTCTAGCTGAACAGTCATAAAGTATTCACTTTTGAAAAAATTAACAGAATTAATGACATGATGTAGCATCTGCTGACTTTTAAATACTAGGTCTTTCATAGTAGAGTACTCCTTGCTTACTCTAGAGGAAAAATAGCACTGAGCTAAATCTACAGTGGTGGATTGATCAGTGGCACAGAGCACTCCTGGAGTTTCTCAGACTGTTAAATTGTTGGAACAGTCCCTGGGACTCTGTGGCTCATGGACAACCAGCCAAGCTCTCCCAAACTCGCAGATGGGAACTGGCAGCGTGCTGAGATCAGGAATCACTTCCAGCAGATAAGGTGGATGTCACCACCCTGTTCTGGAGGCTAAGAGGGTGTAATGACACAAACTCAGCCGAAGAAAGCCAGCTGGCCATCCAGAGAGGGAGCAGCCTCACGTGCACCTGCTGGAACAGAGGCAGCTCCGGATAGATTTTCCCACTGATCTGGCTGCTAAAGCAGGAGGCAACTCAAAACCTGCCAGTGCACAGGATGATGTTTGAAGTTTGTGCTTTTTTATACCCTTGCTTAAAAAAAACATGAGGCATCCAGCCAAAGAGCAGGAAAATATTTGTCACCATAGAACAAAAATAGTGAATAAAAACCAATGAAGGYTGATGAGTTTGTCAATAGTCCATTACCTGAGAAATTTTTGTCTAACTGATTCAGCAAATACTYACCACAAATTTCCTGTGCATCTTCCTCCTCTGCTTTCAAGTTTCTTCCCTGTTTTTATCCCTTTTCCTAACTCAAAAATCATTTTTTGCCTCTGGACTCTCATTCTGTTACCTCAGCTTGCTCTAATCCTCTCTCTAGAGGATGTAAGAGACAAAGTGGTATTAGGGTATGGTATTAGGGAGAGTAAGAGATGACAGAGGGGGAGGGGGACTGGAAGGGGAAGCAGAAAGGGAAAACCTATTTTTTGACCAGTCTTCGTTTTAAGGGGGTGCCTGAAAGTAAACAGTGAAGGCATTTTGCATATATGACCAGGTGCACTTGACCTTACATGCTGGGACAACAAACAGGGAGACAACTGGAAGAATGGAAGAAAAAAATGGTAGTGGATAAGTGTTAGATCCCTGACAGAAGTTTTATATGTTCAAGCAGATGGATTTATATGCAGCCTTGCAAGTTTTCTTGAGATCTACCACCAAACTTTACAATCACAAGAGGCTACTTTGAAATGACTTGCTATGGAGTGATGTAGTGTCTCTACACTTTCTTCTAACTGGAGGTAAATACTACARCAAAAAACACTGATCTGAATGAAGTAACCACCACTGGTCTTTTYCCTACTCCCAAAGTTAGATGGCAGATTCCTATTTGTATGATCTGTAATGTCTTGATACAGTCCAGCAAAATGAAAGTAACATGAGAAGGGGAAATAAATCTGTGCTACCTGCTGTGAGTTAGTGGAGTGGAAAGGAAACCCTCTTCATCTGCTTTCCTCCTGGAGCAAGTGCATCTTCTCATTCGTGTAACAGAWGACTGTGAACTCTGCTCTCACCTCACCAGAAGCACAGGCTGCTTCAGGCAGCAGGAAATGACTTTTGTAGCCTTTGCTAAGCGTTGGCAGATCCTTTGTCAAACAYACCTGAAGAAAATGCTGCTACTGTAAAGGACAGGGATACAACCATTACCTTTATAACAGTATTTCCCTCTCTTTCTTATTTATTTTTTAATTCCTAAAACTGAAAATCACAGACACTTCAGGGAGTTGCTGRTTCAGTTTGTCGTTAGGAGGTTTGCTCATATTGCAGAATGAAATGCACGAGTGTGAATACACAAATGGATAACATTTCCCTCATTAGGAAACACCAAGCTCTGTCTACACTCAGTGGTGTTTCCCTGCAGAATAGGGACACCCAGAAGATTGACATCCTTTGCTACATAAGTAACTGGTAATTGGCCAAAATTAAAGCAAAATATTCTGCAGAAACCCAGTATTTAAAAATAGAAACAAAAGAAATATTCAATATGCAAATAGACTTTTGTGGAGGAGTATCAGCAAGTCTGTGAACCCTACTTCAGAGTTCATTATTCAGGAGGAAAAGTTATTTCTAAAACTGGGTCTATGAGCAACAGAATAAAGTTCAGGGATGGTTTTTTTTTTTTCATTGAAACTACTTCATTTACCCAAATGAAAACTATGACCTTGATGTAACTGGACTCTGAATAAATTCTAATCTGAGTAAAATCCTTAAGTATTGTTAAAAGTTTTAGGTATTTATTTTCTATTGACTCTCAGACACCAAGCAAGTTCTTTTGAAAGTTTTAGCCAGGATAATCAACAAATATAATGACTAAAACCAGTATCTGCCCAATTTTAGGACTACTGTGAAATAAGTGAAACTCATTAGGCAAATAGGGATTTTTCAAACTGCTAAGTAATCTACCCTCTGGCAACACATTCATTAAGAAAGTGGTAGGGGAGGACAGTGCGTTTAATGAGTAATAAGTGACTATTCATTATTCTAAATACATAAAGTTTTATTTATACTTTAAGTTACAAAAACAAGTAGGTACACAGTTTGGAATCCTTCTTGCCTACCCATCCCTCCTGAAGTGTGCATGGTGCCTTACAAATGATTTTTCCTGCACCATCTCAAGCAGTCTCATGTGGAGACACTGATGTGAACTGTGAAACAAAGAGCAGCAGTTTTGCTGTGCTAGTGCAGGGTTAATTAGTGCATGCAGAGCACTGTGATAATGCCATTAATGTCTTTGTACAGCTTTGCTGTTGGAAGGAGGATATTCTAACCTCRCTTGGGTTCTCCACATATCCTGCTGGAAGACAGCAGTCAGATGGAGCTGGATGAACAGAGGTGTCATACACAAGATGTACAGCTTTCATTATATTCTATTGCCATAGACAAAGGCTGAAATCCTGCTCTCAGTTCCAAAAGGTCTAAGGGAGAGAAGAGGGRAAAAAAAAAAAAAAGCTGGAAAGCAAAATTATTGAAGCCAGTCAGAAATTATTTTACTTAATTAATACAAAGCAAAGACTGCTGAAGGTAGACATGGTAAATTTTAAACTATGTAAACAGATGGCTCAAAAAGGAAATTAATCAGATGGTTTCTATGTCCACTAGAAATAGGACAAGAATTAATTGAYTTAAATAGAAGCAAAGGGGATAAGATATTAGGAAGAACTCTCTAGCTGAAAGAATGGTTACACACTTTAACAGATTACTGAAGGCAGCTCTCAACTCACCATCATTGGAACAAACTAAATAAACATCCATCAGGGCTGATTAAAGAGCAGATGGCTTGGTACTGGGCTGGAATAGTCTAACAAGGCAATACACATATTATCTGATATTGAACAGAATACTTTTGAACAGGAGGAATGAAGCACTGAATTCCCTGAATCAACAGAAAACTTGCTGGCTCCAATTCCTGACCAGCTTAACACAAATAATTGACTAAAAAGTTCTGTGTAGTGGGTTCTTCTGTAGTTGTCACAGACAGCAAAATGCCATTGTGCCTTATTAATGAAGCTCCTTTTCCAGCACTTATGTAAGGAATTTTTTCTGTGAAACAATTGGAAAACCTCAGTGAGTTTTGATGAGATGTTGGTAACACGAGCCTGTGTTTGGCATTTGTAAAAGGACACAACTTGCGAGCAGGATAGGGAGGAACAATTGTGAAAACAGGCAAACAGTTGAGTTTTAACATTTCAACAACTGGGTTGTTTTTTTTTTCTTCTTTTAATTAGCCAGCAATAATTTTCCTCCACATCACAAGCAGATTGATAACCCAATCAATCTCTGTCTCCCATAGAGCAGAAATTTTGGAAGAACACACTTGCCAAAGGCTCCAAACATGATGTCTACATTTCTCTTGCCAAACT
Organism: Malurus melanocephalus; assembly: GCF_030028575.1. Classification (NCBI taxonomy): domain Eukaryota; kingdom Metazoa; phylum Chordata; class Aves; order Passeriformes; family Maluridae; genus Malurus; species Malurus melanocephalus. The sequence goes on along the minus strand of NW_026623258.1, from coordinate 1,208,565 downwards.
CATGCACGTGCTTGAGAAGGCTTTTGATTTTGTGCAGCTTGATAGATCAGTATACTGATGATGGCCCATTTATTAACCCATTTGGACATTTTTTTATATGCATCCATGAATGCAATGATTTTGTGATAATACTGTGACTCAAAGATCTGAACCTCAGGAGAAGGAAGACCTAACATCTATTGACTCCATGCCCATGAGCACCAGGGGGATGAGGACTTAGCACATAAGATAAATTTTTCCTTCCATCTAAACATAAATAAAACATATACAATGGTTTTGTTTCTTTTACTCAGCACAGGTAGACTACGAGCAATTCAATTACACCCTTAGAAAAAGTGGTGCCAACACCTATAAATATTTGGTCAGTTTTAGAAGGCCATTAAGCTGTTGAAAGTACTACTTGGTGAGAATAAAGTGATCCCAAATCATCACTGAAGTAGTCAGGCTACATTAACATAAATCTATTATCCATGTATAAACACTGCTTTATTCAAACAGCCAAAAACATGAGCAAAACATGGCATGATTTCCATTAAGTCCTAAACTTTATGTTAACAAATCAGACTTGTCAGCACTTGAATCTGATTTCCAATATTAAATGATACACCAGCTTTAATTTCCATCTGTAAAGACTTTTCCAAGAAGCAAGTTGCTGAAACTATGTGAGGCCATCCTAATGCACATAAACCAACCCCTGAGCTGAAATCAGTTCAGCCAGAGCTGAATATTGGATCTTAACTTCAAATCTGGGCAAAAGAACTGATAAGCTTACCTTTTGCCATTAATAATTCTCCTTCTATGCTCCTTACTTTTTAATGCATTCCTATTTACTTTGCTACTTGGACATAGCCTGTCTCACTTTCTTCTCCCTTTCTCTAATTTTCCCAATTTCTCTTTTGTCTGTTTTGTTTACATTCCCTATTCCTCCTTCATTACCTTAGTCCTTCTCATTTCAAAAGTGCAGACCATTTTAYACTTATACCATTATGTAAACCAGACCACTAAGCAGGAGACCAGGCTAGAAATACAGCATGGGAATCCCTGATAAGGCAGGCTAGAATGAATATTTGTATTACTTTTTTTTTATTATTATAATAAGAAAAATATCTTATTGTGTTWCTGAGTACAATGCACAATATTTTGCTAATATACTACACTGGTCACTAATCCAATGTGAAGGTCACATGCACTTCATCTATTAGCTTTTACTATTGCTTTCTGTAATAAATTGATAACCCAACTTCTGAGCCAACCTTTTACGTCCTTATTCAGTTTATATTGTAATTGAGGACATTTCTGAAAAAGTAAAAAAAATTAAATAAAAGAAAGGGGAAAGAGAAGGATGAGTTAATGCTGATGAGAGTATTGTTTTCCTCTGTCTATTCAGTCTGATTTATTGCAAAGTATTTGCCATCGAAAATCCTATTTTTTCTGGTATTGAAATTTTCTATATCATTTTTCAAGGGTTTTAAAATTGCATTTGCAAATTAAAAAATAGAACCAATAACAATGAATTTCAGCTGCACCACTGTCAAAGAGACATTGTATATTGCATGGCAGTAAGGAATAATAACACTCKGGGAATGTATGCTCACCTTTAATTTGGAAAGCTGTCTGAAATTAAACACGTTAAAGACAGAATTTTAACCTAGTTTTATCATGCTGAAGTTCACTGCTTTCCTTTAAAACATCAGCTTTCTGGATATTTGCTGCTACAAAAACAATTTCCATGCAAGAAAAATGTTGAGTTTAAGCAATGGTTAATGAGCCTGACAGAATAATTACCTTTGGTGAAATCATACTTCATTCACTATTGGTCCAATCCTGTTCAGTGTTTGGTAATGAATGATGGTCATCTTTTCTCAAAAAGCATACACAGATTGCTTCCAAAGAGTAAACATTTAGGTACAATCCTCATTACCAGTGCTCTGAGAAAATAACTCCTGCTGTTGTTGTGGTATAGAAAACATTATTTAAAGTTTTCGTTTTGTCCTTTAACTCAAAAATTATTTAATGTTTCTTTTCAAGGCCTTCTTTTTTACTTTTGTATCTCAAAAGAGGTGGTGAAGAAACCAGGGCTTTGTGCACTGAATTACTTTGGRCCCACAAAAGGTCTGAAAGCACTGACATATGATGCTTAAGTACTRTAATAAAAATATTTATTGAATATACAACATGACATTTAGGGCCACTGAGTTTAGAGAGCAAGGTATCCAACAATCTCAAAGCCATAAAATCCTGCAATACACATTTTCAAGRCTGTTATAATTAAAGTTGTAAAAAAAATAAAATAATATGCAACCTGTGTTGAACAAAGGTCTAACCGGGCTAGGTCACCCATGGTGCTTTGTCTAAGTCATCTAAAAAAAGAAGAGGCATAAGTTTTCACCAATTAGGAGTTCAGTAAAATACTGATGTCACATGTGAAGGTGATAAATACAGTAAATAAAATGTTATATGAAGAAGAATTAATGATGGAGCTGAATTTTGACGAACCCTGTGGGTCCCTTCCAACTCMTGATATTCTATGATTCTATTGTTAGAAAGATGGGAATTAATATTGTAACTGTGAGGTGAGCAAAGAATTAGCTAGTAGAGAAGTATCTAAAGTATCAAAAGTAAAAAAAAAAAAATGGGAGGGAACAAATGGTTGGCCTTGGATCAATTTTGTTGATTTTTTTGTGTAAATAACTGTGGATTAAAAAACAAAAAGTAGCCTTTAGATGAAAAGCTAAAAAGCACTGTCAATACTGAAGAGGATTAGGGTATTTCACAGGAAGAACTGCATGGCCCTGAGGATGAGAGTGAACATAATTAAGTTAAATTAAATTTAAAATAAAAAGCATAAGGTCATCGGGGACTACAAATAAGAATTTCTGCTATTCACTAGGAACTTGTCATTTAGAAGAGTCTGGGAAGAGAGACACAGGTGCACAAGCTGATCACAGGATGGCTATAAGCTATCAAGGGATGGCAAGCAGGGAAAAACTCAAATGCCTTCCTGCAATWCATCAGTCAAGGTGTTTCCAGCTCACACAGAAATGAATAAATTCTATCGTCAGGCCCAATGGCAATTAGTTTGTAACAATGTGTACAGTCCTGGTGATTTGTTTTGGAGGCAGATATGAGATGGAATAGGCAGAGAGAAGGATCCCTGTCATTATCCATTGAGTGGCACTGGGAGCTAATCAGGCAAGAGAAGAATTCACCTTGCAACCCAGAGGGATGTGATTGGTGCCTGTCTGTAAACCAGTGTACAAATATGGGAGATAAAGGAGCTATAAATACTGAAGGAGAGTGTTTTATACATTAATAAATGGCCATAACCTGAATTGTAATGCAGTAAGATATAAAGCAAAGGAGATTCTGAAATCACCTTCCAGGTAAAGTGCCAGGGATAAAACGAGCAATTGCTATTAACACACTGTTTAAAACTGTTAGGTAAATCGTGGTACTGTGTCCATAATGTCAAGAGCTTGCATTTGAAGAACAAGAAASCATTTCCAGGATTCCAAGATTTAGCTCTTTCCAAGGATTTCAGTACTCCCTAAGAAAGCACAAGAATATGAAGAATTAGGTATTATATACAAAATTTTTAACTTACAAATGTAAGAAGCAGAGAGACAATCAGTATAACAAGTGCATCCCACTTTCCAAACAATGTCTAAGTTGCTCAAATTGTATAAACTGAGCTGTCAGTAGGGACCATGGTCTGAAGATTTAAGGCAGTCTTCAAGAGGTTCCCTGTCTTGCAGGATTTTACAGGACTATGGCAGATACATTCTCCAGACCTCACTGCAATCCACAGAAATCTTTCACATTTCGGAAAGTTTTGAATCAGGCTGTAGATACATCTCTCTATAAGTGTGTTTATTTAAAAAGCATAAAAACTACTTCAGTCAAAGTTTAAGTTCATAAAAGAGAGATCATAACTGTGTGCACTGCCTTAATTGTATTTTAACTCAAGSAAATTAAAACCAAGTATTCCAGCATGTCATTCATGGAGAAAATCTTATTCACAAGGCTGCCTTATTCATGATGGAGTCTTGCACATATTCAAATTCATCATAATTTTCTTAGTCTGAGGTTCTTATTTTCATGGAATAAATTTGTAATTAACATTTCAGCAGAGGGGTACCTGTTGACACACTAGAAAAATATTGCAGCTAAGAAGGATTTAAGAATAAATKAAGATATTTTTAAGTGAAAGTAGCTCTTTATTCCCTCCAAAACAATATTCACTCTATCAGAAAGTTACAGTCTATAAACACACCTAATCTCACAACATACACACATATAAACACATTCAAAAATTAAAAAAAAAAAAAAAGTTAAAATAGACTTTTGGCAGTTACAAGCACTTGTGAAGTAGGAAATGAAGAAATAGGTAGAAAATGTTTGGTAAATACAAGTACTGGGCAGTTATGTTGTGTTTGGAGCTGAAAGCCTGGGTAAAGGAAATCAATCTGCCTCAGTGCCTTAAATCCAGCCGTCTCCTTCAGTGTCAATTATTTTCTGTTTCCAGACCRGCCAACAGAATCACAGAATCATGGAATACAGGTTGGAAGGATATCTCAAGGATCATCCAGTCCATTCTTCCTTGGYGGAAGCACAGCAAAAAAAGAGCTTCTTTGCTTTGAAAATAAGTTGTTATTATTATTACATATTCATGTCATCTGAATACTCCTTTAGATGAGAAATGTGTTGATTTCTCTCCTAGAGAAWTTTTTGCCACAGATCATTCATAAATATTACAGTGCAAAACACTGCTTGGATGCTGGCTTATCACTGTTGGAGGCTGAAAGATTATTATAATCTTCTACCAGACCATTGCCAGAAAGGTCAAGTAGTTAAACAGCTATCTCCCCTCACTGTTAGAAAAGGCTGGACCACAACAGATAGTATAAACTGTCAAAGGAAGGTTTCTAGCAGTCTTCAGTGTAAAAATAAAGCTAGATTATAATGCCAGATTGAAGACATTGCAAATAAAACAAGTGTCTCCCTCAGCACCCCACTCTCAGTTCTCATACTCAAAATTCAGTCACAACTTCTCTGAAAATGTTTTTAACACAGTTGCAGGAACCATGGGGAAAAGAAAAAAGTCAAAATTAAAAACAATGCACCTCCCACCCCACAAAAAAAACCTAACTTATAAAAAGGAGAGGAAAGGAAGTTGAACAAAAATTACATTGTTTCTGAAATAAGGATCCCTGCATAAGTGCCTGAAATGCCCGTAAAATATATTAGGGCCTTAATCAGAATTAAAACACTGCTCTCACATTATCTAGACCCACTTAAATGGAGACCCACCTATAAAAACATAGCATATCAATACTCTTGTAAGTGTTAAAAGTAATGTTTTGGCGAACTTAAGAAGCCAGAAGACAGAACCCTAGGCTTAGGACTGCCAGATTTATGACAGTGTTATTACTGCTGGCAGATCACTTTTCTTTTTAAACTGCAGCATGTACCAGGTGGAACTGAATCATTCCAACAGTAGCTTCTGCCTGGGTGCTGCACAGGTATTAGCAAATGACAGTAATTTATCAGGAAACATCCCAGGTCTCTGCTGAATCAGAGCTCTGTCTGTCATGTTGTGGGACCTCCATATCACTGTTGCTCACCTGGTAAATTGTAAAGTCTAAATCCTGGTCGTTTGGGGTTTGTAAAGAAGTCTTCAATATTCTACCATCTATCTTTAGCATCTAGATCAAATTGCAGTCAGGATAATTATGTGATGGAGTACATCTTGTTATTGGCTATTAGCAAAATTTTTGATGTTCATTAACAACCAGCCATTTTGTGTTCAATTCAGTTCATTCCTGTCTGTTTTTTCTCTCAATCGAAATTAGGGCTTACCCTAACAAAAAGAATTAATTTATTCCCTGGGTATGAAAGGATATAAATGCATTTGTGTATTAGTGAATTTTTAACTGGATTTGACTGCTTACATTGTTCATTGTGACATTATTGCAATGCTTCACAACACTCAGGCTCCTGCATTGCGTCTTCATAACTATGCAATTTTCTTCCTGCAATTCTGAAATAAATTAATTAATTAAAATAAAGATAAAGCTAAAGAGAGGCAAATACTAAAAAGAAAAAATARAATGACCCAACAGTGGCAAACGCASTGGCCTAACACTCAATTCTGGTCTGCTGTATGTGGAATATGCTCCATAAGAACATTTTGATGCATGATAAGATACATCTTGCGCACGTGGGATCCTATTCACAGCTGCAGAGCGATGCAAGACCAGTGTATTGCAATGACAGCTCTGAAATGTGGGTTCAGGAGCACATCTGAACAYCCAAATCTGTGCATGCACCCTCGCAGCACGGCTGCACAAAGCACGAGTCACATATGGCAAAYTTGAGTGTATTCCGTGGATGTCAACATCCACGTGCTCTGGTCGGGTACTAATTTGAACAATCAGTGAGAATCTGCCTTTCAGTCCAGAGGCAGCCAATGAATCTGCCTGTCTCCCTAACAGCTATGCCTGGTTTTCCCTTCTTTATGCCTGAGAGGCGCTGACAGAATTTACGGTCGCAGTCTCGCACGTATCCTGTTAGACAGGTGGTACTAATTAAATATCGGACATCTCAGCCATCCATTTAGCAACAAATATAATTATGCTCTATCTGCTGGTGCATGAAAGCAAGGAGTCTCTTGAAGCTCAGTTGAGGCAGGCATATTTTAAAGGAAACTGCAAATAASTTATCAGAGGCTCTTCCTCTCTAAAGCAGTCCTCAGTGAGATTCAAAAATTGAATAAATGAGATCTAGCTCACCAGGTGGGTTTTCGCAGGCTGTGATGTTGGTTCTTACAGTTCTAAAAAGGAAGTGATAAGCTTCTGTATTGAATGTGAGTGCTCTACAGGCAGGAGGATAGACGACTGAAAAGAGAAATCCCCACAGTGTGGGATTTGTGAGATTTGGCAGGAAATCTGCATCACAATASTGTGCTATTTCCCACAGGGAAGGAGCCCAGAGAATTTCTCAAGAGGAAGGCACTATTCCACCATTGCTACTTTAAAAGTGACAGACAGGACACAAATCGGGGTACGGTATCTTCATTATTGGGATTTCTAGGCACAGGAAAATCTGAAAGGTCTAAGACACCATTTCCAGCCCCATTGCACTTAAGGTTTCTATGCAGAATAAAACKGCAAGTTTGGGGTATCTTGGAAAAATCCACAGGGCGAACAGAGATCACTTATTCCCAGAGCTTTCTAGCAGCTTGCCAGACTTGCAAGCTTAGCAGAAGTCTGTAGAAGCAAAAAATAAAGCCGTCACAAAAGACTGTATTTCGGGACTTACAAATGGAAGCTGAGATATTTTAACTATTCAATTAACCGGGGCTGTAGGATTTGCTTTGTGAGCATTTTACTTCTTAATCTGCGTTGCCCTTCTCTAACCTCTGGATAACTTTTTACTCTCCTCCTTTTTATCTGTTCCTCCCTTAAAAGATGAAGCAGAAGACTGTGTGAGTCGCAGGACCTCCTCTGTTGCCTCTGAAAGCCATTACGTGTGGTGAAAGCATTAGAAATTCAGAAATAAATTGCAAAGTTGGTTCAGAGCACAGTGAAGCATTTAGTTGCAACTCAGTTGGGTGGAAAAAAAAAAGAAGTCACACTCCAAAAGAGACAGAGAGCTTTCTCTGCTTGAAATTATTGAATAATTTATTTGAAACACAAATCAAACTATTAGAAGGAAGGTGATGGTCTTCATCCAGAGGTCATGCAGAAATGTACAGGGCCAATAACTGCCTTTTTTTTCTCTTTCATTAGCTATCAAAATACTGGGTTCTTTTAAAAGAGAAGCCATCCACAATCAATCATTTTTATATCCCTTCCATTGTAGATTATGTCTAATCAGTGTAACTGGATTTGAAAAACACTATCACATAGAAGCTACAAGTCATGCAAAATATCTCTTAAATAATGAAGCCCAAATGAAGATGTATCACATAAGTCTGTTGAAAACTCCATTTCCTTCGAATGCTTTGTGAAAAGCAAGTTTTATAGCACACATTTGGCTTCACTACAGAAACAGCTGCCTGACAGGGCTCAGAGYAGTGCAGCCACTGTGCATCAGGCAACACACAGCTATAAAGTAAATGATTAGCTTTCAAACACTCAGCCCAGATCATTTTCAAAGCTAGTTAATGTAAGGACCCATTAATCCCCCAAACAGGAGCTAAACACGAAGCACTCATGAAGGGAAAYAGCTCTTCCCATTCTCTCAGGCTGTTTCTCCTCTTCTTCCTCTCATGCTCATTGTATTCTTCTCTACCACCTTAACCAGTAGTTTTTTCTTGTCTAGCAATTGCATCCACAGAAGCCAAACCCTCATTTACCTTTCATGTCTATGTGCTTTCTTCATCACAGTTTTTGATAGCAACCCAAAGAGCTACAGATTGCAGAATTACCACGCCAGATTCCTTAGCGGTAGCCATAGAGAGGTTTAAAATCCTTAATCCGTTGCTTGCCTGCAGTAAGCCTTTGTAATTAGCCTTGGGAAGGATCCTTATCCATCAGCAATCTGATTTAGCTCTCATTCCAAACTTGCTTGGGTGTTTTTCACCTTGTGGGAAACAATTGGTTGAAGTTGTTAAGCTTCTTTGATGCAGGGCTAATAAGCGTTTGGATGTCTGTCGTTCCCTTTGAAAAATCTGCTGTGGATCAACATGATCCTGTTCTTGTGTAAAGCACCAAGGCCCCTCTGTCAGAGCAAGAATTATATTTCTTGAGCCTTTTCTTTCCACAGAGGAGAGATAAAATTCTGCACCTTCTTTTAATTTTTGTTTGATGAACAGCGTAACTTTATCATCAGTTTCCAAAAGAAAGAGAAGCCCAAAATTTTTGAAATATAAATATAACAGAATGTAGGCATTATATATATTCAKAGATACATAAATTCTGCTTTACTCTCAGTAGTCTGGCATTTGAGATTAACTCTTTATAGTATCATARGCCAGACTTTCATATAGTCAGAAATTTTCAAAGCATTATAAAGGATTAATTCATGCAAATTTCTGATAAGGACATGTTAATAATTCTGAGAAAAGAACATTAGCTTCAGTAAAACAAAAATTTAAGGCATCCTTAAAATCTTGTAAGCAGTCTGAAACACAGTAAACAGTATCTGTACATTACATGAACATTATCAAACAGTAAATTTTCTGTCCATGAGAGATTTCTAAATCTCATTTATTGTGTACGTTCAAATGCAAGCCTTCCAAACAACTCATACCTATTCTTTAGTAGAAATACCCACGTGTTCCCTTCTGAGCCAGAGGTGACATGAATATGCAGCRTGTGCCCTCCAAAGTCTGAGGAGAATTTCAGCATTTCTTGGCTTTCCTCTCCTAACTGCCAGCAAGAAATAARGCACAGGTCTGTGGTTAACAGGGGATCAGTGCTCAGCTTCCAGCAAAAACACTTCCCAGCACTGTCCCTCTGCACAGGCACATCTCACCCTGTGCCAGGCAGATATTCAGGTCCCACTGCTGCCTTTCACATCTCAACTTTGCACCCCAAGTCATTCAGCTGGCAGAGGATGAGTAGCTGTGAATTGCCAGGGAGATGGCTCCCCATAAAACCTTATCAATAAATGTATTGAGAATGTATGGAAGGGGAAAYATTTTCTTTGTGGTGTCTCAGAATGTTCCGGGCTGAGTTGCTGCTTTTTGCAAAGGTGGCCAAATATATATAGCATTCTATTATATATAGTATCCCTAATAATACCTATCTTCTCTTCCTCTGCTTCTGATCTGGGATATGCTCTGCCTAACCAGGATTTTTCAGTAGTTCAAGAAACCAAAGTTTACCTGCTGAGAAGATTCTTTGCTAAAATTTCCTTTGTGGACGTCTACAGAAAACAGTCACAAAGTTTTACAGCTGAAAGTGATGTAACTGACTTTGAAGAGGTCTGCATTTTGTTTCATGTTGCTAGTTCTCAGAAAGCAATTTGATTTCCTTGCAGAAATRGCCATTTTAAAGATTTCTTGCTCTTTGATACTATTATGAACTTATTAATTAGTCTACTATTGAGTCARTTTTCAGCAGTTGTAAACTAGATCAAGACCTGTGGGATTAAACAACTAGATAAATATTGAGCCAGTGGGGCAGGATTTTAATGCCTGTACTTGGGCTTTTTTTTCCAAAAGAAATCTTCTGAGACTTCAGTAGTCTTTTTGTGGGTTAAGGTGCTACTCAGTGAAACTAAAATGATCAATACTGGACTCTCATCAGCTAATACTTTATGAGACTGGAATTATTCATGTRTATTCTAAATACTTCTAAGTTTGTCCATAGGCACCTATTTCTAACAAACTTAGGAATTTCCACAGTTGGTCGAAGCCAAAGACCCTTTAGGCCAATATTTACTCTCCACTGATGAGCAGCCTGAGAAGTTTCAAAAATTCTGCAAAATCCAGATGGGCAGGCCCAGAAGAAATMTCAWGAGACCATTCATTCARACCTTTCTRTTTGGAAAATAYAGATGAGAGAATCTCTCTTTCACAYCRTAATTCTAACTTTCATTGCTGGGAGAGATAMATTWAAAAACTTCAAATGTGGGATTTAATATTCCTTACAGATACTTGGGCACTTTTGTTACAACAGTGTGCTCTGGACTCCTTGTTTCTCTGGCTTTGGCAAGACTTCCCTTGAAGACCTCGTCTTTATACTTCTTCTTAAAATATCTGTTGAATGCTTCAACTGGTCTTTRTTATAATAGAGATAGCTGGGATAGCTTTATTCTTTGCCTGTTAAGCATGTTCATTAATCAACATTTCTTATTTAAAATAAAAAATACTTTATCCTGAAACTTTATGGTTATGGTCTCCTAGCAACAGAATTTCCTCTTAAGAAGCCACTTGTCTTTCAAAGGGTCTGTGCCTAGAACATATTTGACAGCACTTTTCAAAAAAAATTAATCTACTGATTTCTTAATATGAGTTAAATAATTTTTTTTCCACAGAGATGGCAATGGTATCAAGTGCTACAATTTTAAATCGTCTTTAAAAAGAGATCACAAAAAAGTAGATTCATTGTCCATAAAAATAGCAACTGATTATTATTAATGCTTATWATGAGTGTTGCTGTCACACGCCGAGATATCAATGGGCAAAGTCCTGTAAAACCAGAATGTACTCTTCTCATGCAGCGTACAGATTTTCATGGTTTCTTTCAATGTTTCTGAAGTTCAAGGAAGAAAAGAAGACTCTGGTTTCAGTTAAGGAAACTACTTGTTTATGAGATCTCAGGTCCTTACAAATAATTCTAGAGCATTTAATATGAATAAAATCTAATTTATTGAACAGATACTCAAGATCATTTCAAACAGTCATGATAAACGCAAATTCCAGACTTGAAAACCTGAGACTACACTGATCTGCAGTCACAGTCTTACTGTTCTCCCCTCCAACTCAGCTGATATTTTCTGCTGTTAATTGTAAAGTGACCATTATCAAGGTACAGACCYTGCCATGGTGTGAGACCATTTCTAGTTCCACCTGGAAATCCCAAAATCCTACAAAGTATGTCAAGACAGCAACTCTGGGAAAAGGAAAATCGGCTTCAAAAGAGCAGGTTTAGAGGTGTTTTATTTGAAGGGATCCGTACCTGTATGAGATCCACATATCAGGGAGGGGAAACCACGGCATGGTTGTGAAAAGCTGTGATTGTATCTACTGTGGAGTAAATATTCCTGTAAGAGGGGAGGGAAATCATAGAACCATAGAATCATCATGACTGGAAAAGACCTCCAGAGCTGTAGAGTAAAACCTTGGATCATAACACTAAAATACAAAACCAAATAATACTGGCAAAATTATTATGGATAACTTCTATGTGACTATAGTCTAGATTTCTACAAAAACAAACTTGCAGAATTATCCAAATGGAGTGTAATAGAAAATGGAGCAAATTTTCTATTTCTATGATATGATTACTATCTCTCTATAGTCGATATCTAAAATAAGTTAGATAAATGAGACCTGAATTGTTTATTTCTCACCACTGACTGTTCATGGATCACTGGGAGAGTAGGTGAATGTGGACATGATGTCTRTAACTGAGAGTTTAATCGAACCTCCTGTGTTTTATTTGGGTAAATGAGTTCAAAATTCATTCTTTTTATAGATATCAAGCTCTCTCTTAACTTTTTTAACAGTTTTCCATGTACATGATATTATATAAGTACTTCAGATGCAAATCTTTCAATCACAAGATGGAAATGAAAGGAGAACCAGGAATATCAAGTGTGGTATCTTGTTGTCCAAAGTAACCAAATGAGCAAGATCTAACTTGAAACCCAWCAAAATTCTTCAGCCACTCTTCAGATGGTAAAAAAGTGTTCGCTAATTTCTAACCCAAAGTTATCCATGGCCCATTTATAACAATTTGGCTGCATGCAAACAGTTCATTTTACCTTTAATAACCTGCCTTATGCTCATATACAGAAAGGGCATCAGCTGATTAAATGACAAAATCCTCTTCAAACAGCTGAGATTTGGTGCCACCCCATAGCCTTTCTCTCTTTCCACACCATTTGGTGCTGATGGCTGCCCAGAAGCTTTCTTCCTCTCTGAAAAATCATCCATTTGTTATGAAATGCCTCTCAGAAACCCACTTACAGTGGTACCAAGATCAAATAGCAGCTAGACATTATTTTATTTTTGTTATGAYTGCATACAAAAACACCTCCATGAAAGGCCTGAGGGGTCTGTACAATTTGTTAAGCTTAAAATAACATAATGATCACTATACAAGACCATTAAATATTCATATTCAGGAAAAACATTAACTGAGCCAGCAACATTAAATAACAATATGCAGGTGACAAATTACCAATCAATATATCAAAGCATTTTAAAARCACTTTCACCACCTTCAGAAACATACTCTTATTCAAAAAATACTTTCAATAAATTACAATGCAAATTAATTTTCTTTTAGTAGACTTTCAAGAGGTTCTACACCATCAGAGCATTCATTAAATCCTCTACATTACTTTAGTACAATTATTTTTATTCACTCTGATTTTGAATATATTGCTGTATTTTGTCCCAAACAGTTTTAGTGGGTAATATTTTCACACCAGGTTTAGATCTTCTTGAAGGTCTGCTGGCAGAAACCYTCAAACCTATACATTACTACCTACTATGGAAATTAGGAATGTTCCCCAGAAAACCAGGAAAGCTGAAGTTAGCTAAAGAGTTTTCTCATGTACCTCTCCTTGGGCAGAAGGATTGAGGGCTGGAGGAGAAGAAGGAAGAGGAACGGTGTTTGGTTTTTTCCTGATGCATGGTTAGAGGCAAGTTTTTAAGTCYAAGAAATTGATTTCTATCCAATTCCTTGTCTCCAGTCCTAACTTAGATTCCCTGGTGCAGGTGACCACCTCCATTGTGCCTTTCAGCTGAGATTTATCATAAAATAAAGTGCTATCTTGTAGAGCTGGACCAGCTGGCCAATACTGAACTCTTCATTATTGCTGCTGCCAACTTGGATGGATTCTTATCACCCTGGAAAAAGAAAGAAGGCAGATTTGATATTCCTTTGCCTCATGACAGCATGGAGCATTTGGTGGAAAGCCTATGGGGCATGACAAAAAAAAGGCAACATTGCGTAGATTCCTCTGTGATTTTTTTCTTGGAGATGAGACAAGTGAAGTCATTTTTTCATTTAAACTGGTAAATTAAAAGGGAAAGAAACTGGGCTTTAGTGATTCTTGAAGACACAGCCCTTGTGAKGCATCCCTCCATGTCACCTTTTTTTCCAGTCTCCACCCTGTATGGATCCTTTGGGGAATTGCCACCATCCTGCGGCTTCTTACTCATCYCAGGCCTCCTCACTGAGGCCAATTACAACAGATGACAGATTACTATCTGAACACTCTTGTGTCAGAAAATGGTCTTGGTTTGCTGTCCCATTGAGTGGTCCCACAAATTTGAGGTATTTAATTGACATTTAAAATGAATTTCCTATGGAATTTTACACTCCATCCAAGACTCCCCATGAAGTTATTTCTAATAAGCAGGTAGATTCATTGCAACACAGATCCAAGATAACCACTCTAAAAGCCAGGTACCACAGAAAAAATATCAAAAACTCTCACATGTGCTCATTGATGGGAACACAGAAACATTTAATTGGGAAAAAAATCTGCTTGTTTGATTTTTTTGTTAGTATTTTKGGTTACACAATTAAAGATTTTTCTTGCTTCAGCGGTTTTCCCTGCTGATTTGTGGGGGCTCACAGAGACTTTGCTGCCTCAGCAACACCTGGGACCAGAGGTAAAGCTGTTTTAAACTACTTGGCCTATAGAAAAACAATTTGAGCAATGAAGCTGAAATTGCACTAAATTTTCTCAGCTGTCTGTAACCACACAGATTGGCTGTATATGGACTACATTGTACACAGAGAAGAAGAAAAAAAACCCCACAGAGAGTGCATTTTGATACATTTTTGACTAAAGAGTGCACATGGTTGATTTTTGAAAGCTGTAACTGGCTATACACTGTTAAATCTCAGGCTGAATGTTTTTGTTGTTATTTTTCTTCCCCCAGCTCTCACCATACTGATTAAGGCCAGTTTGATACCTTTTATTCCCACTGATTARTACCTCCCCTCATGATTACTCCCATTTAAATTACAAGGCTGCTCAAGGACTCTCATATTTTCCAGAGTGAGTAAAGCAGCTCAGTTTGYCTCTGAGGCATTCAGAAGCAAAATGCAGATGTCTTCCTGTGCAGCACAATGGGAATGACCTGTTCAGATCAGTTCAGATAAGTATGTCACTCTTCATCTGCTCTCTGTACAGGGGAGTCAGATCTGTCCTCCCTTGGGCACCCACATGAAATGTTTCATCTCTTTTGAGCAAGTGCAGGGTCAGTTCCTTGAATCAAGTRTGAGGATTCAAGGGTTTCTTCTAATCCATGAAACTTTGGGCACGTCCTCTTTGTGTTGGTCACAGACCTGTACTTGCTCAGGAYAGGAGGCTACAGACCCTCTAACCCCAAGCTATATTCCTCAAGATTTTCCTTAAATAACAGCAGGGTTTTACACCACTTATTTTATGTGTGGATATCCCCTCTTGCCTCCCTAAATAGTCAAGTGAAACTCAGCACAATACTCTGGAGCAGCTGCTTTGGCTCCTTATGCAACAAACCCACTTGAAAGGGAGCAAATCCCTCTCTGTTGATAAAGAAAACTGAGCCTGGTCACTTGGATGCCTGAGACAGATGATATGTAGTGCCACCAAAGAGGGTACAAATACTGACAAAAATTTTCCAGAACCTTGGTTTTGTTCCATGTTCTTTTGGAAAGTGTGGGATGCTGAAAAACAATTTACAAGATTCACAGTGTGGGCAGTGCAACGTTGAAAGACAAAAGCCCAAGGCTGTAGCTGCTTAGTCATAGACGAAGGTTCACTGAAGTTATACCTGGTACAAATAATTGCCCTCTTAATTTCAGTATGAATTGTACAGATGGCCCTAGATAAGAGTTTATGTGCACAAAACTGAAATATTAAAGTGTCACCTCCTCCAGTTACTACAGCACTTCTTTGCCTGGACACATTTAGGGSAGTATGGCATTACAGTCTCACCAAAATGTTCAAAACACAAACTATTAATTTTGTGCATCTACAGTTATAAAAATCTCAATTTTGTGAAGAGAACCTATTTACCAATTTTTAACTCACAATGTAGTTTTGAAGAATGAGCTTTTCTTCTTACATGCTTACAAAATCACGATTAGTCCTGGAAGGGCAGATTGGAAGAGACTGCCTATGTATCAGTAAGAAACTGCCATTTTAAGATCTGGGAGTCATCCAAAGAAATCAGGTGGAAATATGTTTAAAGCCAGCAAGTAGACATGATTATTCCCAGAGAAGGTGATTCTTCTGAAATTCCCCAAAATTTGTTAGTAGTACATATATGGGTTCCAGTGAAGGCTCCACTAATGAATTCTAAGCAGACAAATTATCTCAGGCTCAGGTAATTCCACGAACTTAAAACACATGGGGGCTGGTTCAACAATAGGGGAAAATAACAAMTAGCTTTGGCCTCTTCTCTACCTTTCTTTTCTGTGTGGGAGGACTCCTGTGATAAACCTAAATCTATTTCTTGAATAGTGAGGATTAAAACTGACCTTCTCCTTGCACCATTGTATTGTTTCTTTCTAATTTCCTTTCTAAGATGAGGATTTCAGTAAATTATTCCACCTCTAGAATACCTRAAATTCATTTGCATGCATAGCCCAGGAAAGCAGGAGAATGCTATCAAACCTCCTGCTTACATTCTGAGCACAGTAACCTCTGGCTCAGCACAGCACGCTCACTTTTAGCCCACAACATAATTGTTTTGTGAGATAGTAGCTGCCTATAAAAATGTATAACCTAAAAAATAGACTCTTAAACACAGTATCAATAAAAGATAGCTTTCTTTCCTGAACCATAGGGCACTGTGGTTCTTCAATCAGTACTGAATATTTGAGACCTGCTTGAGACTTGTAAAAAATGGCTTAATGTCCACCAGATAACRTAATTCCACAAACACTGTGGTATCAGGTGCAGCTCTCAATATCACGAATAGGCCAGGTCCAGCAACACTTAACCTTCATAGGATATCAAATCAGGTCTAATAAAACAAGTTCATCCACACCTCTGAAATCAATCCTCAACTGATCTGCTCCAACAAGAAATACTAGTAGTGTCCTCAGGAGCTACACGCAACCTTCAGATAGGTAAAACTTGGAGGGAGCAGATGTTGCTGCAATCTTCTTCTAGAGGAAGATAGGAGGGAAAAATACCTTCTTCCTGAATGTTCTATGATTATTTATTCCCTCTAATATTTCAAAGGAAACTTCCTTCTCTCTATGCAGAATACCCATTTCTRCTTCAAGGCTACATGAGCACCAGGTCTGATGTTTTTAAACAAGACYGAGTTACCCGAGCATGAAATAGCTGAAACAATTTTCTTAACAGCTGAAAAACACTTGGCTAACTCAAAAATAGCTGAGCCAATTTTCCTCAAACTTTCCAGTGCAGTACACCTTTGGACTAACACTATACCTCCTAAGTTTCTCCCCTTCACATGCTTCTTTCCCTTTAACCAGTGACTAACAACATAAAATACAGATTAAAKATCCAATCTTGGACATACACAGGTACATGATTAAAACCACTAGTAGAATATTGAGTCACTGTTGGCAGGGTCAAACCCTAAGAATGTTTGTACCATTTCAACTTCATAACAGTGCTGTATCGACACAGCAGCTCATAAATATGGAATAAGGTAAAGTCCACTATATTTTATAAGGCTGTAACTTTTCATGGTGTTCTCATATTACTCTCAATAACACTCTAGGGCAAACCTAGTTGGCTGAATTTTCAGAGATTGCTTTCTAAATCTGCTYGTGTCTGCTATTTCACATCAGCTGGGCATGTAAATTGGAAATGTTTTTTATAGGAGCAAATCATGTGACAAGTATGAATCAAAAAGGGACACATTTTTGTATGCAATCATGCTCTGAAATGAACAGAAATGCTCACAAGTCAAACAATAGCATTCACCTTTTTTAAATCTAARGAAAATTTTAATCCAGAGMCTGTCAAGCTTTCTTCCAAATCAGKGCAGGTATCATTCCCAATTCATGCTCTTACCTGTGACAAGTGAACTATGTTCCCCTGTACATTTTCCTCGCTCTAAAAAGCACAGTCATCTACTCTGTGCAAATCTAGTACTAGGAAACATATGTAGACCCTCACACCCTAGCCAGCCTCTGCTAGAGTTCAACATGTATTAGACRTTCATTGAAGTTAAGATATATGGATTATTACATAAGAATTTAATTTGAAAGTCATTATTTTGCTTTCTCTCTTCTCCTCATCAGTGGCACTCAGCTTCTAGGAACAATGTAAGTCAGTTTAGTAATCAAGTCAGCACAGCACATCTGTTGTTCTCAAAACAAGGGGATAGCACTGGAAATCTCTAACACATGTGCAAATTAATGACAGCTTCCAGTACTGTTCTTGCTTTTGCTTGGCCAAGCACAGAATGGCCACTAAAGTGGATTACATCTTGTACAGCTGTAGAATATACAATAAATTTGTCCTTATCCAAATTTAAAGAAACTATCAATTACACTGATTTCACCAATGATTTTTCCTTCATAATCCCCATTAGCTCACACCTCTTGTTTTAAGATCAGAKAATCACAGAATGGTTTGGGTTGGAAGAGACCTYACAGATATCCTAGTTCCACCCTCTGCCCTGGGATCTCTCCAGGGTTGTCCTTCRTGGYGGTKGGRGCTGACCACCATCACCCCTGGCCCTGCACACATCTTGTCAGCCACTCTCACAAGAGCTGCCAGCTCCTGGGGTTTCTCAGAGGTTACCTGGGGCGTCCCAAGCTCAGGAAATCCCCCTGCATGCCACAATTCCTCACCCTGCTCCAGAGTGCTTCTGTGAATGTCTCAGCAAGGGACAGAAACTCYTCACAGAAGCCACTTTTTACCCCTCCACAACCAAAACCTTGACACTCTATCATAGCACACATTTTAAGACAAACCCTGATAAATTCATCCCTTGTTTCTTCCTGGGTCATGTCCTCAGGCTTCTGATCTCTCCCATAATGTGCTCAGTTGACCAACTCTTATTTTGACTCCAGTGCTCAAACTGGACAAAGTCTCTTGCCTAAAGTTTAATGGGCTCCAGTAAAGTCAAAGAATCAGGTTTCTGAGCTGTATTTCRGCTTGCATAATTTTTCAGAACATGCACAAATATTAAAATAATATTAAGATACACGTTTATCCCTCCATCCTTTTCCATGTTTTGCAGAACTGCTTCCAAGCAGCGCTTCTTCCCAGTCAGCACACACCTGCCTTTGTGTAACTTTCTTCCTGTGTGCAGCACTTTGCATTTCTTCAACAAGATCCATTTTCCTGTGCTGTGTCCAGGTTTGGCAATACAATTTTAATTTGCAAGCCCTAACCACAGCATACAACAGTACAATGCCATCTGAAAAAAAAAATAACTTTCACTTCACCATACAACTTATTAATGAAAGTAGAGTACTGGAGCCAAGACAGCCCTCTATCACAGCAAAAATAATTTGAACAATAAATCCAACTAGTTTTTCTTGTGCAGGCTGAGAATTAGAAAGCTGCTTTCTTCAGGTAATAAGGGATAGAAGCCAAAATTAGAGTCACCTAGGCACACACAGGTGGGCTTCCCATCACACAAAGGCCCAGTGGTTTAAAAGCAACAAGAAGCACCATAAGCTCACCACATGGTAAGTTACTTTTTCCATTTTTCTAAGTATTCTGACTACACAGAAACAAAACACGATAAAGTATATCCCAAAGCAGATCTTGTATGACAGTGAGTCAGTCAGTGTTATATTCATTATTGGACTGAAATTACTTGAAACAGAACGTGCTTTTGAAGAGAGCAAAAAGAATAGCAAAAGGAAATGAATGATTCAATATATTATCTCCTCAGGCTGTAATATACAAAGCTGGCAGCTTCAGCTTTACCAGCACTTTAATTTCAATAGACAAAGGTCTCATTTCTATTATTATTCCGTTCACTAAAATTTACATTTTAACCAAGGAAGACCCTCTGCGCCAACTCGTGTCAGAAGTGACCAATTTATATCCACTAAAAAACAAAAAAAAAGAGAGACAAATGCTAAGAATAGTAGTTGAAATTCTGTCCCAGTTCAAGTCAATGGACACTATAGTCTCAATTGCAGCAGAGTATACATGGAGTGCAGGACTTGATATTTTGTGTTACACAATAAGAGCAATAAATTCTTCTGCTTACAGCAATTAAACTGTTAATGAAAACATAGAGGTAGAGCTACAAAAAAATGTATACATATGATGCTTATCCATTAAAGTGCAGTTTGTGATTATTTTAATTATAATGAAGGCCCTAATAACTTTACCTTTTCCCCAACAGATAAATTCTTATCATCTATCAATATCCATATCTTTTTCTCTAAGAATATACAATGATTTAAATAGGACCTCTGGTGGCATAAGGCAAATCTAATAGGACATTTAGCACTAGTGGCAATATCTGAGAGAATATCTGAGTTTTGTCCCTTGTTTTCTCCTAGAGCTGAAATGAAAAAAGTGTCATTGAACACATCCCTTCACTATATCATAGTATGTAAAATCCTTGTAGCCTTTCTGGGCAGGAAGATGCCCCAGATGTAAATTGAGAACCAAGCTGAAGACATTTACCTGGTGTCCAAACCCAAAATATTCCACTGCCCTTTGGAGCATACACTAAATCCACTTCCTACATCAGTGCTTTCCTWACATCACACTCATGCCATAAGTACAGTCACTGGTATGCATCTGCAGTTCCCCACAACTTCAGGAAAAGACATCACCTGCAAGAAGTTTTGGCTCTCTAAATCTGTAAATCTGCCTCTCATTCATCTGGAGACGAGATGCAAGCACAGGGCAAAATGTGGTATTTCAATTCTGGGATGAGAAAAACATTCCAAAAGTTAGTAGAGGGTTTAAGTGAAAGTTCATGCAAAGCAAGCATGAACTTTTTGGATAGTGCAAAGCTGCCTGATGGTTAGGGGTGCTCAAGAAGACAGGAATCTTTCCTGAACTGAGGAGAAAGGACATGAAACATCATGTCCCCTTCTCCCCACTGAGCATTAGTGCACTTGGTGTAGCCATATAGCACTGATGACTCCCTTTGGCAGACTTAAAATTCAGGCAGTAAAAACATTATTTTGGCAGGTGGAAAAACATGCAACCATATTCCAGTAGTGTGGATAGAGTCCTGCCCAAAACCAGGGCYTTGGATGCATATTCTGAGTTATGCCAAAAACTGAGATTAAGAAATTGCCATAAAGTTGAAGCTAGCACTCAAATGACTCTAAACATTGAGGTCTCCTGAAACCTAGCTCCAAGTTTAACTTGTATGGRTCATGCCAATCCAGCCTAATAATTTGGTCTCAGAGGAATTTTTGTGATGTAATTAATAATTTGCTTCCATCTGTGGCTCAAACACTGCACAGTAGCAGCATGTAATAAACACTCGGGCTGTTGCTCAGCACATCCACTCATTTTCAATATTGCAGGATCATAGGAGGCTGCTAAATCAACTTCAATACAGGTTTTGCATTAGAAAAACCTAATAGGACACAAAACCCTAACCAAAATATAATACATCATGTTTACATTTTATGCATTTGTGATAACTGGCCTGAGTAATGGACAAGGAAAATGAGCTATGTGCAGTATATTCATATTGAAGAAGTTTGCATTATTAATAACAATGGGCTTATCAATACTTTGCATACAAATCTGTTTTGGTTCAGGTTTCTYTCTTGGGGTGACCTGGATATTGCTTTAAGACATTTCCCAGTAGCCCTACAGAAACTGTTAATTATTTTAATGCTCAAAATTACATTTGTAAACTATACACAAATAAAATGTCTTCAGATTTGCACAAGCAAACTGACATCTGCACAGGCTACTGATGCTATGTTTGGGAAGATATCTCTCTTTTGTGTGTGCTTATATGATAGAACAATACAGCATGAAATAAATGCATGATGATGATGATGATGATGATGATGATGATGATGATTATTGTTGTCGTTGTTGTAATAAATCAAGATTTTGATTAACTTCTCAGTGGGTCCAGGTAGAGCTCAATATCTTTGAAAGTTAAGCCCACTTTTATAACAGTGCAGACAAAAAAAATTCAGGTTGCTACATCTGAAAGCAATGCTCCCAGTTATATACAGCTTATGACTTAGTTATGGCCTGAATTTTCAAAAGAGTCTAGAAAAGTCATGCTTCTTAATCCCATCACATTTTAATAGATTTGGCAGCCTATATCCTTGTGTGCAGGCAAGGTAATACTATGAAGGTTGAAAAGGCAAGAAGTCTAGTTGCYTTCAATGTGATATAAATGTGCTATAACTAATAACCAGGTGAGAGGAACTCACACAATCTGAAAAACTGCTTAGTTGCAAATATGACTAAGCAAGCTATTCAGCAAGGGATACTGGGATCTGACTTACCCAGAGAAAATGTGTCTCACAGAGAAGAAAGTATTAGTTTAGAAACATAAAAACGCAAAATTCAAAGCTATGTGGCCTAGTGTACAGACAGAACTCAAAGAGTCCATAATTATTCGCTCTGAGTGCTGAAAGTTTAGATTTTAAATGAAGTAATTAACTAATCACAGAAAAGCCACAAGATAAAAGGGTGATAACCAAAGGACTACCATGTGGTCAAATATATAAAACCAGTGCAAGCTCCAAGAACAGCAGCTTGCAGTCAACAGACTTGGCTTTCTGGGCACCTGGACCTCACCCAGGAAACATCTCACCTCCAGCCCACAGACCCTGCTTGCTGCCTCAGCCTCAAATGCAGTCAGATTGCTCATCTCAGTGTGTTTTTGGGGGCTCAGAAGGCAGCCTCATTCACTCACTGTCTGCTTAAGGATGTTGTTTAGGGCACGTGCATCCCACACTGATCAAAGCCTTCACAAGGACAAGGCACTGTGACCCTGGCTGACATTTCGCAGGGACACAAATGAAAGAAGAGTTTAGGTTTGATATCTGTGGGTAGTAGTAGGAGAAATCAGATACAAGAGACTGCAAGTGCTAAAACATGTATATAAATATAAATGTAATAGGAATTCTATCCTATTAACAGTATGCTGTCTGTCAGTGCTGGAATATCTCAGCTGAAATACAGAATCTCAAAATCCTGCATTTACAGAAACTCTGACTCAGATTGTAGAAAAACTTCTGTCTCTTCTTTGAATACACTAGTGTAAGCTGCCTTGATCTAGTGCAAAACAAATGAAGAATCAATGGCTTGTCTAGAGTGACTGCCCTCTTTGTTATTAAAAGACTYCCTTCATTTCCCACTCCTCCCCTTTGTATCACATATTTCTTGCAAGAAATGTTTTTATTCTAACTCCAGGCAACTCATCTCAACCCATGCTACCTAATACACATTTTTAAAGGCTTTTCTGGTTTTCTAATATGCCATATGGTATTCATCATAAAAGTAATGCATGATGATGCAGGCAGGGTGGTGATCCTACAGCCTTTCTATGGGATTTGATCAAGATCAAAGCACTTTGGAGCCCATTACCAGAAAGACTCTAACTACAAAAATAAAGTATTTTCCTGGGCAGACCTTAAACAACAAGCATCCTTCCTTCACTTTCTCCTAACCKCTATTCCCAACTGTATCCACCCAGTACAGCTGAGGATGAATTTCCTACTGCATTACAGGCCCTGTGTTACAAATGCTTCCTGTCACCAGTTTACCACCACCTTTCACCACTCCCTTTCCTTACGTATTTATTCCCCATCTTTCTCAACAGAGGAGGAACTGAGAGAATGAACTAGAACATAATTCAGTTGCTTCTTTCTTCTTTAACTCTAGACAAAATGGCTAGGAAAAGCATGATGACAAAGAAAAAGAAGTGCATTTTTCAGTGACTACTAGTACCCTGCAACACTAAGACATCTTTGTTCTAATAATACTAAAAGCAATTGACCATGAAAATTCTACGCAAATCTTGTACTCAAGGAGAATTCATTGTTTTAGTGAGCAATTTATGCACAAAGAGACATGGATGCTGTGAAAGTTACGTTAGTGCGAGATATGAGTCCAAAGAAAAATAAGAATTTTATGGAGCTATGACTTTTGTTTCATTGTTTTCCACAATCTAACTTTAGTAAATCAAAAGCAGAAAAAGAGTTACTTCAAATTATTAAGTTTTTCAAAAAATTAATATAACATTTGTATCTCTTTTTTCCCCCCTTTGTATTTAACTGTCTGTACATATCTCACCAGGTSTTCTTTTGTGCAACCCCCTGTATCTCTTCTGATATATTTGACTTTGATTAGTCTAAAAGAGGAAACTGTGCACTGACAGGAAATCATGTATTTCGCAAATAATACCCTACCAATATATATCTACAGAGTGCAGGGCAACTCAATTATAAAGAATGAGATATAAAGTGCAGTAGTTATCAGATGTGCTCAGCAGGTTGTTAGGAATTTTTAATTGAAGTTATATAGGAAATTTTAATTGATAAAAGCATTTTAAGCAGACTGGGGAGGCAGCTGCGAGACTCCAGTGCCTCTGTGGGGTCACTGGGAACTGGAAGATTTGAACCCCAGAACTCATATGACTTTTGCTATAGAAAAACRTTTTCTAAACCATCAGAAGGCCTTTGCTGTCAATATATCCTGTCTGCTCACTCACAGCAAGTGTTATGGTCCTAAGGGGCGAAAAAAAGCAAGGGACATGGTGTGAGTCAGACATAATGTCAAAAACAAAGAAACCAATGTCTGCATCAGTCCAGGAACAAGATGAAAAGCCTTCTGGGATTAAAGAGCAATCTGGAATCAAGAGCAAGAAAATCAAGAGGCAAAGCAGGGGTACATACACTCACTTTAACCAGMTGTTGACAATTTTTGCTTTTATATAATGTGGCTCCTGGTCAGGCTTCTGCAAACCCAAAGCTGATACTGCTTTTCAGGTCTGTTTCTGTCAAGGGAACTCTTACTGCCAGCCTTCATGGTAACCACAAAGCAGTCACAGATAAAAAGGTTTCTATGAGGATATCAGTTGAAATAATCTACATTTCTTTTATTTTCTGTTGCCCATGTTGTATTTTCCTTGGAATTCCTGTCAGTGTGGCACAAGAGGGAGTGTTCACTCCATCCAGGGAACAATATCTCTGAGGCACCCAGCCCTCACCATGCCCTCCAAAGTGCTCCCTCATTCAGACAAGCTGTCACCCAGAAGCTTCTCTGTCTACAAAACTCAGAATCAACCTTGTAGCATGAGCCAAATTTTCCCTTATTCACAGAGACCCTCAGAATTTTCAATAGTCAAACAGAACAAAGATCTTTCACCTCTACACTTTGACAGCATTTCACATTTGCAATATGATGGCAACACCCTACCAAAGGCCTGGTCCCCAGGGAACACTGTGTATTTATCACTGTTGACAGAAATGCAACCGTAATATTTGTAGCATTTCCCAAAATCTGCACCTGAGGATGTAGATTGCTTCCCGGCAAAATAGTGGAAGACTAGAAAACTGCAAGACTGAGGTTAAAAAAATTGAAGGAGGCCTATAAAAAGTCACCACCAGCAGTCTGAGGAAGGTGAGGAACAAGGTAAAGTCCTGCCTCAGAAACTGTCTCAAGGGGTGGTAACACCTCTCTCAGAAGATTGGGGAGAAGGGAAGAAAAAGGAAGGAAGATTGTTAGTTGTAACATCAGCATCTTGGGATGTTGTGACAGAGGGCAATGGCACAGGTGATCATGGCTATGGCACCAGTCAAGCAAAAACACTGCCTAAAACCTTTACCTCACAGTACCCACATGGCTAAGCAGGGCCAGTTCCCCAATCCCACCCTCACAGGAAGGCTTCAGCCAGGATGCYTTTCACAGCCAAACCAGAACTCTGTGTTGTCTATCAATTACTGCAGGAAATCTGACACACATCACTGTCTAAAGGGGATAAATTCAATCTCAGCAGGTTCTGAAGGATTCCAGATGRTCCCAGGAAACAAGCAGGTCCTCTATGAAATTGTTTCCTTAACTGTGATTTGCAAATGATGAGGTCTGTCTCCTCTAAGAGTAGTTACCCTTCCTGTTCAAACTCTCTCTTGGTTATTGGTCTCCTCATTTAGTAGTCCCTGGAGTGCTCTTTCACACACCCCTGGATTTCAGGGCTTACCCATAACCTGGATCACCTGCCTCAGTACTCAACATATTTGGCTTGCAGGTGCTGTCACTAAATAGTTTKCACACACAGCAACAGAAAAGTATTTATATTCCTAGTAGTTTGCATCTGTTTTGGGGCTCAGTGTATGATAGGAAGAACTATAACAGTCATTCTCATCCTCTGCAGTAGTCCTGGCAGGTAAAAATATCAAACTGTCATAACATTTACACCCCAGGAAAAACAGATTCTTAGAGGAAAGTGTCATGTATGTGGGAGATATTAAAAGGAGAATACAGGCAGGAGAGGAGATCTGCCCCGGGATATGAGGAGCTGYGCAGTAGGGTGTGAGCTGATTGTGGGAGCAGATGAACAGCCCAGCTCCACCTTTAATCTGAATCCAGTGGTGYCAAAATCTGTTTTATCCTTGGGCAGGAGCAGCAGCTGAAGCATGAACCTGCAAAGGTGAGAAAAGCATGATGTTTAGCATTTAGATATGATGTTTCACATTTACATATGATGTTTTGTATTTACATATGTTGCTTTGCATTTACATACATTTTCCATTTACATACAATATTTTGCATTTACATACCATGTTTATAATTTACATATGATGTATTGCATTTACATATGATGTTTCCTTACCAGCATAGGCCCAGGATATGACTGAGTAATTGATGTGTATCCTTGAGTAGTTTGTGGAAGGAGTCTTAACAAGAGATCTCTGAATCCCTCATTGTCCTGCAAACAAATTGTGAAATGCAGAGCAGGGAACTCTCAGCAGTGCTCTCCACACCAGTGTCAAACCTGCCAAACAAACAGGGTCAGAAGACCTCGAGTCAGCTGGGGGCAGAAGTAGAAGAAATGTGATTATTACAGMAGGACCACAGCATCCTGGCAGCCTGGGATAATTAGTGCACAGCACCACCAACATTAAATCACTCCTAAAGAAGGAGGGAATAATTCCTCTTCTGATTATGGTAATTATCTTCCCTCTTGAATGTTCTACTGTCCTAAATGTCTCATGTGGCAATAACACAGATTTACCAGCCAATWTATTTACATATCATGCTCCTGCTTACAATGACTTGCCATCAGCAACTTGTGACACCACCATGGCTTGTCAGTGCATCTCTTGTGCTACAGCTTGATAAGAGCTTGGCACAATTTAATTCCAGAAGGCAGCATCTATATGGAGAGCTAAGCTGGGGCACCAACAATACCGACAGCACAACCATCTTGACAGTGTATTACAAACAGTTCAGCAGAGTTGTGCCTGGAGCSATCCATCATCACCCTGAGATGAGACCCAGAACTGGTTGCATGAGACAGGCAGGCTTCAGGCAACAAAAAAGTGGATGAGAACTTCAGTGCAGAGCTACACTGTGATTTGGCATTGCAAACAGAACAGAAAGGTAACTAACAAGTTGACAGAGGAGATTTACCAGCAGATTTACAGATTTTTTTAAGATAGGGCTGGTGACTGGATAAAATTAGTGCCTCTTTAAGAAATCCTGTGATCTGAAACCTAGGAGTACTCCATCTGAAGAAAATATTATGTGTTTGACAGAAGAGTTCTGGTAAACTTCACAATTAGTGTGGGCATAAGAAAGCACTACTTTGTATTTTTAAATAACATTGTTGGCTGTTTACAAAACTTATGTGTATTAAGCAAAAAATTCTTCAGTAATCTATTTGAAAATGTCTAAAAATAGACAAAACATTTATTCAGGTTTTGTATGCAACAGACACAGTGTTTATTCCTTGAAATATTTGCTAAAAAGGAYAAAAATTCTTGTTTCTGCTTTGGAGTGGCCCTAAACCGAAGATGAAACACAGAACTGTCCCAGAACTTTTCTGGCAGTTTCTCTAATAGTATTATAATAGCATAAGAAATTCCAGCCAATTCCAGGCTAAAAAACAGCAGCAAGTGAGATGTGGAGAGGGTTAACCAAAGGCTGGTAGGAAGATGTGAGACAGGAGAAAAGAAAGAAACTGAAGGATTTGCCTGACATTCTGAGGTGCCTCACTGCAATACAGCGTTTGCAAGAGACCATTTGTCTGTGCCTGCAGGAGAAAAGTATTCCTTAAAATTCAGCATCCGGGGCTGTCAGCCTCACTTTTGATGCCTGTAGCTCAATAAGAGACACCCGCCAGCTTCTGGGTTCCTGCAGATGGTACCTCCGTACACTGTTTTATCTCTAAAGGTCTGACACTCACATAAGTTTAGTGACAAAGTCAAAATTCATTCAGCAAAGCAATCTTCTYCAAGTTTTCCCTTCTCCCTATCTTTCTTTCATTTCTTGTTCCAYAGAAATGCAGTTTCCATTGAATCATCACTTGCACCAGTCTTGTCYTTGGGAATTGGGCATTTGAAATACAACTATAAAATGATAAGTTATCCAAGAGTTCTTGCTATTCAGAGAATTTCCTTGGTAATTAGAACATTATTAAGGTTCTCATAATTGAATTGCAAGAAATATTAATCTTTCCTACGTCCCACCATGCCCAGGATCTTCAGAATATTTTATTGTTGGAGAAGGATGACACATAAAATCCTACTTCATTTTTAGCATAATAGACCATCCCCGGACCAAATTCTTTGTCTTTTACTTCTTAGTATTAAGAGCAAACAAATTTCCATACTCCCCTTGTGCTTGCAAAAATGTATCGCTCTCTTCAGTCCTAAGACTTT
>NW_026623258.1:1072807-1180038 GCF_030028575.1 Malurus melanocephalus | reverse complement strand
ACTATAAACACAAATGAAACACGAAAAAAAAGATCAAGAAATTAATTCGATGTTGAGGGATTAGGAAGTAATCTAAAAAAGGCTTGACAAGTTTCTTAAAATTTATAGAAACAGAAGAACAGACTTTGGTCTTTTTGAAAATAGCCAAAAATTATAAATCAATCTCTTGTTACATAAAATCTYCTAATAACCCATATGTTTTGTTTCTGTATTTAGCACAAAAAGTAKGACAGATAATGTTCTGCAAAATAACTTCTAAGCCCCTGTCCTGTGGCTTCCTCTTCATTTCAGTGTGCACTTGACCTCATTTGTCGTAGCCATTCTGCCAAGAGTTTTGCCCAACATCCCCACATTCTTTTGCCCAGTTCTGTCATCACTGTTGACACACTTTATGTGTGACTCCCAGTTTTTCCTTTCTGTCCTCCAGTGTCAAGGGGAATGATGTYATAAGCACGACAGCTGTCCCTTCCCATCTGGAATTCATAAATGGATAATATTCTATTTCCACAAAAATAGTTCAGTGCTGCCTGATTGCTTGGGTTTGTATGAAAGTCAGATGGTTTTGCCTCCACACACATTCCAGCRGCCTCTGATGATTTCCATAATGTCAGCCCTGTGAAATGTCCTTCCCAAACCCTCACTGCAGCAAATCCATAAACTGCAGCAATCCACCATTCTTGGGGGCTTCTTACTATGTTGGATGAAGTTCTGATGGCTTGGTTTTATGGAGGGAAGAGTTTTCAATCTGTATTCTTTATCTGCTTTAATATTGAAATGRTGATGGAGGGCCATGGATTTGGCTGTGTTCTTTACATTGTGATTGGCCCTCAGACTTTTGGGAAGGGCACAGCTCCAAAGCAAGGCAATGATTGCCCAGCCTGTGTCTGGAAAAGGCTGGGGCTGGCTACATTTGTTTTATCCTAAAATATGCAGAGATTCTAATTTTTATGCAGAATCAGTTTTTGCTACATTTTATTGCAGTCAACCCTGGTTGAAGGGCAGGGGGGAATCAACAGTTCGGGAATATTTCAGATTTACAATCTTTCTCTACAATTATTTACATCATTCACAATTTCTACAGCAGAGGTAGAAAGCAAGTTAAAATACTACATGTATTTAGCATCTTTGAGACTACCAGAGACTCTGAAGTTAAGCCCACATGCAAGAGCAGGCACAAAGTTGGCTTTTTTGACACCTTACTGCATTTCAATCTTTTCCTAGTGGGAACACGTGGCTCTCAAAAACACAATGGAAAAAATGGCATTGTTTGCTAACATTATGCACAACCTCAGTAAACAGGGCAAAATCCAACAAGCCCTGAGACTGCATCAGACCACATCAGTCTCCTGAATGAATGGCAGCCCTTCCAAAACAGAGACAAATACAGTTGGTAGAGCAAGGTGAGAAAAATCTTGTGCTGTCATTGCCTTTTGCCATTKYATCTTTCAAAAACAARATTTCCACACAGAAAGTTGTAATGTGCTGAAATAAAGCTGATAGTTTTTATAAATATCTGTATGAGAATTATGAGACAAGTAAAAACTGAAATAAGACCCCAGAGAAATACAGCGCATAACACAAATATAATTTTAAACAGATGAGGAACTACTTGCATTTTTAAAAGCTGTGTTGAATCATAGCCTGAGTTATTATGTGAATTGGGTGGAAATGCACTCTGCGTTTTGGAGGGCTTTGAAYGAACTTAGACACAGTTCATAAGCTGCATCACTTAGGTGTTAAAAATTGCTCTTCCACATCTGTGCTTCTCCCGAAGGAAACAGCAAAGTCAATGGTTTTCTTGTACTTTTTTCTCCCAAATGATTGAGACAACAGAGTAGGATTTTAATGGATAAGCACTTACTTATTTTTTTTTTTGCTCACTAAATGAGCAGTTAAATTTGGTATTAAATGACCTATCCCTTTTCTCTGTGTTTATAATGCTTGTTTAKAAAATGATGCCAAATTTTCTGCCCTTGAGCAGCACTATTTTCATGCATGTGAAAAAAAAAAAGTAAATCATAGGCAGCAGCAGTGAAAGATTCCAGAGGTCTCCACCAAAAAGCTATAATATTGACATAAAGAAACCATTTACATGGATAGAGACGWAATATGTTCTCCAGACCAGCTGAAATTATATTTTTGTTTTCTGTTATGAGGCCTTTCTGCCAAACATCAGGTTAATTTCAAAATTTCTGAAAATAACAGATCATAATACTAAGTCATTTCTGACTTAACAGAATTAATAGCTGAAGCTGAGGCCACATCTAGATGAGGTTAATAGCTTCTGTACTCCAAAGTTTCGGTGCCAGTTTAGGTAATATGATTTAAAATAAGACTTTACACACAGTATTCCTTTGCACTACAGGGAATATATGGTAAGAATGTCCTGACTGGCAKTTTTCTCATCTTATTGCCCCATTATGTTTTGTAGCCCAGATTCAGCCAAGGAGAGGTCRGAAAAGGATTTCAGATTCCTGGGAAAGCTCATTTTCCTCCCTGAGGGTTCAAAAGAATTTTCACTCTGTCTCCATTGGAGAAATAAGGAAGATAATTCTTCACTCTTTTGAAMTATTTAAAAAAATACATAAAAGAGTCATTTTTATTAGGATATTGTAACATTTRAACATTTTAATTGGTTTTATTATTTAACTAATGCTAAGACTTCTGACTATGTCTGTGTATCTATAATCCACATAGATAAAATAAACTTCAGCCACTGGTGTTTCAGGAGATTAAGGAAATGGCCCATTACTCCATAACATAAACAGACAAGGATGTGTGTCATAAAAACGTTGCATGTTCAAAAGGTGCAAATTATTTTTGTACCATGACTCTCCCTGCAAACATCTGACCACTTAAACTTTTCAGTCTCTTCTTCAGAACAGAGCCTGAAAGCAGCACAGGGACTCCCAAGCAGATGGAACAAGTATTCCAGAAGAGGATACTCTTCTTTTTTCAAAAAATTAATAACATGCTGAGCTTTATTTTATTATCACAAGAGAATTAAATATTTCCATTTCAAGCAGCTGCTGTCCCTTCTCTGTTTGCAGTCCCTTCTCAGTATTGGTGTAAACCACCCAACCAGTTAAACACCAGCTACAATTCTTCATAAAAGTGCTAAGGCAACTAATTAAACCTGATGAAAGCAATCAGTTTGTRAGTGTGAGATGCGAGAATGTTCTTTTTTTTTTCCTTTCTGCATATAGGTATAGAGTTACCARCCCTTGGTGGTGGCAAGCACTCAAAAATTACGCTAATGTATAAATTAAACAAGAAGTGAACAGTAGATTAAAAATCTCAACTGCCAATTCCAAGCCAATACCACAGCCAATTTTCTATTTCTGGCATAAAAGCTTACTATTTCCTCTTAAACTTTTATTACATGGTATGAAATTGTTACTACGTAGAGGTTAAACCTTTTCACTTGAACGTAGTGCTTTCAAGATTAAATTATGTTAATTTAACACAAAAAGTTAGCCATTGAAAAAGAGCAATATATCCTAATATTTTTTTTAAGAGTTTAGCACTGGATTTTCAAACTCTGTATTTGAGGTGTATTATTAGATGGTTGAGCAGGGAAAAATGCCAGCGTGGAACTGTGTGCTCTGCTCAGCATGGCTATGCACTTATACAACTATAAGGATATTTTTAGGAGCCTTCTTTTCTCAATCAGGAAAATTGTATAATCTTTCTTTATAAATTTGCAAATACTATGGACTTAAAAAAAAAAAAAAAAAAAAAAAGTATCTATTTTATTAACCACTTGTCCAAATCACCATGGTTGGATATTTTTTGGTTCAAAAGATATTAAAATTATGATTACAGCTTGTTTCAGAATTGAAGGTTTAAATTACAATGGAAAAACATTCTATGATTTGATTCACCATGGTTCTCATATAAAACAGGGCACTCTTTCCATATGTTTAATTCTCAGTTTCAAAAAAAATCCATCTTCAGAACAAAGAAAATCCAGGCTGATTGCACTAATTGATTTCCTCAGAGCAAGTGATTGCACAGCACAGCGAGCTGCAAAGTAAAGAATAAARAAAAAAAGAATACCAAAACCATGTGCCTTAGTTACAAAAGCTGATTTATGGAAGCAACTTTCTAAGTCTCTCGTTGCTCTGCAACATTCCAGGCATATCAGGAAAATCCAGCAGCTGTGCTGCCTGATGATTTTTTTGCTGGTTCGACACATCCTGATGTGTGCTTGTGACTGTGATGGAACATTGGAACGTCAGAGGAACATTGCTCCAGGAAATGTTGCTGAGTGGATGCTGCAGTGAAAAAACAGCAGGGGGACAGATGGAATGAAAATCCTGAAAATGTTAAAAAGTGGAAGCTTAGCACATTCCTCTGAAGATCAGACCACAATGGGGCAGGTGCCACATTATTATTCATGTGTGTGTTTGCTGAGCTGCACTTTTGGTCTGACCTTCCATCATGAGATGCAGGGTGAAAACCCAGATCCCTGACTATTGGTAATTCCAGTGGAGTTTGCTAAAGACCTTCCACTGGATAGGTCTCTTAATGTTCAGACTCTTTTGTCTTTAGAGATTCATGGAGAGATTTCAAAGGCATTCTCTTTACTTATTCTAACAGTTTCTACGCTGTTGACTAAAACTGCAAAATGCAGTTCATTTCTGAACATAATAAATGAACACTATGATATCATTATTGAAAAAGGTGCCCATTTTCTGAGGGACTGTGCATTTTTAAGGGACTGTGCTTTCCCAGTCCTGTAGAAATGAAGAATGAAAACAGGAACAGCTGCTTTCAAAGTTCTGTGAGTTGCAGCACTGCTTCTGGACTACCAAGATCTTTGGACACAATTACTTAAATCTTTGGGCACAATTACTTAAATCTTCTACTGTCAAAAGTATTTTGTGATTTTATGGTTTTATTTTAGAAGAAAACAATGGCACTCGTGGCAATTAATTACATTTTTCTTGAGTTGTAGCTGGGAGCATTCTACTGCCAGTTCAGAAAATGTTATGATGCCAAGTACTTCTTTGGTCATCAAAGAAAAGTCAGAAAYAGGTATGTTGTATCTTAAGCACCAACACAATATTACCATCTTCAATTTCACAAAATTCAGTGAGTGCACCTAATTCTTGCAGGTACCTTTTATTCTATATCAGGTGTCTTTCAACACTTAAGATCTGTAATTTAAGGTTCAACTTATGTGTAAAGATATTAAAAATCTCATATGGCACTGGGACAATAACTGAAATTATCAGAATTGTGTAATTTTCATTCAGTTTAATTATTCAGATTTTCATTCAGTTTTCATTCAGATTTTTATTCAGTTTTCATTCAGATTAATTATATGTATAAGCTACATAAAAGTAAGAGGAATTTTTTTTTAATGAAATTTGTATTTTTAGACCTTCTTGAGTGCTCTGGACATGACTATGCCTACAAGTCAATTAGGTTTTCCAGGGAAAATTCCTAGATAAAGAGTAAATAAAAGGGTAGGTAAGGATTTTTCCCAGGCACACAGAGAGTTGGGGAGGTGGGATGTATTTTGCTGTAGGCATCCTTTATGGTCAGGWTAAAGCAACTTCTCCAGAGTGCAGTTTGTCTCACCTGAGATCAGATTCATTCCTGAGGTGTCAGCTGCTCTTCCTTAGCAGTCAGAGAAATAAGGCAGAAATGTCTACAACACACTTAAAATTAAGTGGGATAAATCTAGTGACTAAAATCACAGTGTCTAAAATGACATAAATCATATTTTTCAAAAACTTCTTAGCTTTTTGACTGACAGAAATGAGCATCCAAAATTAACAGATATGAGACCAGAATYTGAGCTTTTATTTCACTGAGTAAAGGTAAATTTATAAAACTGATAAAACTGAGTAAATTTCAGACACTGCTCAGAGGAATATCTTCAAAGAAACCATTTTTTGTTTATTATTGGAAGGAATCAAARATTTAAGTCCTGTTAAGAGTGATAGAATTTACAGCCACATTCATATTAATTTAGTTTCATGTCTTTAAAAAAGAAAGAGATCAAAACACTTGAAATCCTAGTAGCTTGTCAGAAAAATGTACCATWGGCTGGGTCACATCTCCTGCTATCATTAAGCAGAATGTCATAGGCAGAACACTTTGAAACTGTAATAAACTGTTCCTGCAAAGCCTAGAAAACTGAGAAGAGAAAAAAAATGTTTCAGGACAAATGAGAATTCAAGATTATAATGGGCCTAATTCTCTCACATATAATTTACCAAAATTCTCATCACAACATTACTAATTCAAAGGCTTTGTAAATAACTTGACATCTGGAAAAGATGAACAACAAGAGGAAAATGGCCTTTTCACTTTAATGCTCAATGAAGTAATTATGGTTGAGAAAAAGAAGATGAGCTCTCACTGGCAGATAAGTCAAATAATTATGGTGAGTAAGATAGGTTGAAAGAGGGTCACTGAAACAAAGGGCAGGAAACTGCACAAACAGATAAATTCAAATTTGAAGTTCAATGAGGAAGAAGATACAATTTATTCATTTGGAAAATTATTCCAGTGATGTTTTGAGTATRTGTAGTTAAAATATTTTCATTAAAAAAAAAAAGAAATTGAGTGAATTTAGCATATCTTCAGTGAAATGGAACACCAAATACAAGAACCTACTACACTACTGAGARCGCACTATTGTTAGATTTTGACTCAGTAGAAATAAACAAGACCTTGAGGTGACATCAAGTAAGAAGCTTTTCTAACTGTTTTTCTCTTCCAGACTACTTCTCTAGCAGAAATTGCAATGTGGAACAAAAATGGCATCATTAAAGAACTTTATCTGTTTGAAAGATCATGATGATGCAATAGTGCTGTAGGGTTTTAAGACCTGGGAGCTCGTCCAAAATTCACTGACTCAAAAGAAATATCTTCATTTACAACATTTAGTATAATTCAGTCCCTGTCTGTTTTAATAGCAAGATTCAGAAGTGCTTGGATTGCTTTCCTGCAGATCAGTAGATCTGATTAACCATTGTTCCCCACCAAATCTGAGCATTGATTAAATTTATCCCCTTCTAGTATGCAGACGTTCTGTAGAGCGTACAGTTCCACAGAAAAAAGGCCAAAGGGAACTATTAGGTCACCTAATCTGGCTTCAGGTCTCTCTGAGAAATTCATATTTCATCTCCATAGCCTACATATTTAACTGCAATGAATRTTTCAAAAACCTGAGAGGTATGATAGTGTAGAGATCAAGGTGGACAGGGTCCACATGAAAGAAGAAAATTGATTGTGTGCCAGCTAAAGAGATATATCTGCAGGTGAAGTGAAAAGCAAAAAGGCCCTTTCAGAATAATCTAGGACAAAATTCCTTCTCAGCTACATATCTCAAAACAAATATGACTCTGAGTGTGTGAGAAAATAAACCACTCAGACACCTGTGAGAATTCTCTGTATCAAATCAACGACCTATCCAATACCCAGCTGCTGCTTATTTCTGTTACTTCTGAGGGAAAAAAAAAAAAAAAAAGAAAAGAAAAAAAGAAAAGAAAAAAGTACTAAAAACTTGGCAACAGGGGAAAAATTCCTCCTTGACTCTTACAGATAATCATGTAAAGTCCAAAAGCCATTAGCTTTGATTGTAATCATTGGCTTAATATGATTCTACACAGACCTAGAATAAAAGCATGATCAGGGAATGCAAATCCTTCTCCCAGCTGCCACTCACCCAGGCCAAAGAACTTCTTCAAACAGCCTGAGCAAAACATATTTTTCAGAAAGCCATTTAGTTTTGCCATAGAAACACCTAAGGTTTCTTCCCTATTACCTTGTTATTCCACCAACCTGTCAGACACTTCACGTCATAGCCTAGATAATGAATAAATAATGTTAAATAGTTCTTTAGGAAAAGGTTGTATTCGGGGGCAATTCCAATGAAAACKACTCCTCTCATAAATAGCTTCCTAAGAGCTACTGCATTGTTGGATTTCAGCGAGGAAGAGTTTAACTGAGCTCCTGTGCACCCTTATTACTACCACATAATGTGAGCTTTCGAGTCAAAATGTCATGAGCTTTATTCAAGTGCCTTTGAGAAAAGATATTTCAGGGATGATTGAAGACCATTTAAAAGCATTACCAAGACTGCCTCTGTATCTTCCTGTAGAGCCACGTTGGCAGCTTTCTTGTATWAATGGCTTCAAGAAATGTTTATAAAGGGGACAGCTCTGTTTCTCTTTCCTACAAAAAAAAAACTGTTAGACTTTTCTTTTAAAGCTATTCTGCTTGGGCAAATAGTCCACAGACCTCCTGGGGTAATGAAGCCTGAAGAGAAGCAGGTAGGGCTGCAAGACAGCAAGGTGGTCAGGCAAGTACAGGAGTGGGAGAAAAAATCAGTGTGACATCCTGTAGCAGACAGCAAGAGTAAAACCTGGTTAGCAGGACTGTAAAGGTAGCATTTGAACCAAATCTGTGATTTAGTAGGAATGGACAAACTTTACCCAAACTTTTATTTTGGCRGAAATATATGAAATAATACCAACCTCTTGTACCTCAGAACAGAATGGACTTTGAATCACTTTAGTGCACTCAAGGAAAGAGCAAAACCTTGCAACAACCTGCTGATAGTCAGGAAGGGTATCCATTTTCAGAATAAGCAAACCATGAGCACTRACAGTGAAATAGCCATTTTCTGATAGCAAATCAGAAAACCTCAGTGGATGTCAACAGAAAAGTATTCTCCTCCCTAATGAAGAATATTGGAGGAGGACTAGGGACCCGAGATAATCTGAGTGGCTCTGTGTCCCTGGAGTGGGGATTTGGGACCATTTTTGCAGCTCCAGGAGGAGACAGAGATCTGAAGAGACCCCAAAGGACCTGCAACCCTGCTCCAGGATGTCACACAGTAGAGTTAGAACCACTACATGAACCCCTTCAGCRTTTCACCTGGACCACATCACCTCTTCCACATCACAGGGGAGTTGTGTAATTATTAAAATCATCTATCTATGATTGAAATGGTTTTGTATCCAAATTTAACAAAAAAATGACACCAGCTGAAGCACTGTAGTATGAGATCAGCTGTTATCACACATTGGAGAACCCTCACAGAAAACAGATGTTAGGAGGAAGCCTCAGGGCTTGCATTTTGCCACTTTTAGCCATCCCTATTTCTATAGAAAATTTGTCCCATCCTACAATAAATGTCTAAAATAGATAACATAACTCACCATATACAATGATGATTCCCTTCCACTRCCTATGAGGGGAGCCTGGGGTATTGAGTTCAAATGGACATACCCACACTTTCAGCCATCCAGAGTTACATGAGATTACTCTCAGCCTTACTATCTTTGAGATTTCTTTCCACACAGGTGTAGTTGAAATTGTCCAGTAAGCCCAATTTAATACCTGCACACATACACAGCATGAACACACTGGCATTGATTTCTTAGGAAGCCARGTTAAAAATAGGAGGCAATAAATCAGTGCTGAACTGTGTTCATTTCTTATCCTGTGTCCCATTATTTCTTTATGGTCTCTGAGGCTGCTTGGGCTAGAAATTCACAGAACTGAAACATTATCCTGGATATTGTTAAATGTTATATTATTTAAAGATAATAATGAAAATATTTTGAACTTGCAATCATTTGTTTCTGTATGAGGAACACTTACACGATGACAGCTTAGGTTGAACAGACTATACTACATTGTAGTTTGACAAATGTTTTGTTTGTATGTAATAATAAAAGACAACTGCAATTTGCTGAACATATTTGAGTTCTTATGAGTCTTCATAGCTACTTGCTCATTCACAATTTCAATTCATAGCTTCAGCCTCTTATTTGGGCAGTAAGAAAGTCCAAATTCAAAAAACATAATTGACACCAYGTTAGTAATTAGTGGGAAGTAGGTGGAATTGCACCTATTGCAAGGCTAGTCCATACTGCAAAGGTGCTAAAAAAATTTTAGTGTGCATGAGAATCTAATCTGAAGTGCTTCTTTTTTTTTCTTTTTCTGGAGTTCTTCAAGGACATCTTTCTTCTGGCATTTAAAACTCTTGCTAATGTTAGATTTCCCAGAATAGTGAGCTTTATCTCTTCAGGAAGCTGAAAACCTATGACCTCTTCTTGAATAATTTCCCAGGTGGTAGCATTTAATTTTTAATTATTTCTAAGTTTATTCTGGCATTTTCATGTCACCTGCAACAAAGCATCTTTTACTTCCTCTCTTCTTTCTAGTTTGTCACTAGCCACTTTCATTACTGGGGTTAAAATCAGCAGTTGCCAGAGCTTTACCTCACCCAACACAGACAAAGAAAAATGTCTGAATAGAAGTCTTCAGAGACAGGCACCTCCAGAAGGTGATTCATCTGCCCTATCTTAGATACCTCTCTTAGGGAAAGATGAATAGACTTTTGACTAGGATTCTGTCAGTGAGAAGTTTCATATAAATATCTTTCAGAAGTGTTTTTAACAGAATATTTTTTATCTAAGGAATATAAATTGCTTCTATTCCTCCCAGCTGATGTATCTGGCTGGCTGTGAAAAGTGAGTTTGCTTATCTCACTCCGGCAACCACTGTATTCAAATGTTACCACTGCCATTGGATCATATTACCCCTTCCTCATTAGCAGTCTCTGGAAAAAAAAAAAAAAAAAAAAAAAAAAAAAAAAAAAAAAAAAAAAAAAAAAAAAAAAAAAAAAAAAAAAAAAATATAGGAGAGAATGGAGAAATAAACATTCTACCATCATTTTTGCTCTCTCCGTGTCAAAAATGGAGGTTGAATGGATAATTATAGGAAAATACTGCCATGTGAAATATCTATCTTAACATTAGTCATAATGATAAGGGATCTGCTCAAAGCTAGTTACCCAGTGTATGCTCACTGAAGGCTGACTTCAGGATCATCTTTCCTGGCTTGAGGCACCTATTTTATGAGTCATCTTATGTAGGGAGTGGCCTGGACAGCTAGGTTACAGTATAAACTGGTTTCAAACACGTAAAGTTAATTCAAAGAAGTCCCTTGCAAAATTTACTACTCATTCCATGGATTTATGGAGACCCAAACAACTATTACACCCAGTAATATCAAAATTATGTAAGCACAAGAACAGAATCAGTGAAATGGAAGTTTGGAGCTGGGGTACCTTGCTGAGGTTATCTGGTSAGCCTCTGTCCTAGAGATGGGGATTTGGTAGCTTTGCTGTGAGCTTGGCAGCAGATTTGCCATCAGCACAGGTGTTTCTTCTCCAGCTCTCACATTCTCTTGCTTRTTCCACTTCAGAGGCAAAATCCTGCTCTTAGAAAAACACACACAAAAGATCTTCCCACCATTCCATGAACTTTTAACTCYAATGATTTATATTGACAAATCTGGCTCCTCAAGGGCTAGCAATTGTTTAAAATGAGGAACAAAGTCTGCGTAATTGCAAGACCATCTACTGACCCCAGCAGTCACAACATTTATGAGAAAACAAACCACTGAGAGAGAGGGAGGAAAACGCAGAAATTAAGCAGCGGCCCCTGAGGTCAGGTCCAGTCTTTGTGTGGGCTTGCTGTGCTAATGGGCATGTTCAGCCATGGGGACTGACCATAAACATTCCCAGACTTGCACCACCCGCTCAGACTCAGCGGATGCACTGTGAGCCTCTCCAAAGAGCTTGGCCTGAAGAAGATAAGCAAGCACAAACAGCAGCTCTTCAGCTAATTTTCACTGGGTGCAGCTCTGGGGGTCTCCCAGGGGCATTATTTCTGCTTTGTGCTAAGATCTATATTCAGAATACGCCCTCACAGGGCCAGCAGGTGCTTTTCCGCCAGTGCAGAGCAGGACATGAAGTGACCGCCAGACCACGGTCAGTGGCAGTGGCTGGCAGTGCACAAGGGCACAAGGGCACACCTTTTGTTCTTTTTTTCCCCCCCCCTAGCTATAGTTAGGGTCCATAATCACTTTACAAGGGACTGGAGCTGCCCAAGGGGCTCATCTTTTATGATCAGGAGCCAAGGCTAGAAAAAGGGTGGAGAATCCCTGTGGCAGTGGAAAGCAGCAGGACTTAAGGGGAAAAGAGCTGTTTCCAGCTTATTCAGAGTTTGTTCACAGGGACAGAGTAAAGAACACAGCAAACAGCYGACAGAAATTCCAAGAAAGAAAAAACACTTTATTTCACAGAGCCTAAAGGGCCACTGCTCAAGATAATGTGTCTCAGATTTCTTCCCATATTATCTCRTGTGGGCCTCCTGAAAATGTCTTAACACGGCATGAGAGAGAGTAGCATATTGCTGTGACACTTCTGAGTAAAGTGGAATATATAAAAACTATTTAAAATATCATCTCTRCTACCAAAAAGACCTTGAAGCATCAACCTTCATTTCTGATCTGCGCATAATTCCCAACCACAACTTARGTTTAATCAACCCCATAACTTCTTCAGTTTCCTTCCACAGAGACAACCCAAAGCATAAACATAAAGCACCTCCTCCTGCTTTTCCTCCTCAAGGGTATCTTTACATGTGAGCAGACATTACATGCTCAGCTCCATGAAAAGTGCTAGAATTAGATTTCCACAATATTTTTTATGGCTGAATCTGCCTTTGCATTCTGRAAGGTCCTGTTCTTTTCTTTTTATCAGCAATAGAAGCTTTTTKTGTTGGCTGTGTTAATCTAATTTAATTCCCATCATAGTCACTGCTCCATAGTGACAATCRATGTCTAACTGAAGGCAATGATTTTTAATTCATTACATGTGTACTTTTAACTTGTGTRTATGTATTGCTAACTTTCCTTTTTGACTGTTTTTCAAGAGCAAAAATTAAATCATCAGTGCTAGATGCATAAAATGTTTTTATATGGTTCTACATTTCAGATTAATTTGCAAGTCAGAAATTTCCAGTACATTGTGCTAAACAACACTATGTATTTATCTTGACAAATGATGCAGGAAAAACTAATAGCAATGATGCATATAGAAAGCTTTTCATCCAAAGATCCTGGGAYACACGACAAACTTTACATGCTGATTACTGTGTACACTTGGTTTTGTTCRAGCTTTTCATTGGCTTTAAAGGATATAAATGTAAATAGGAAGCTATGCACAGATAACATYAGTCATTGATATACAACCAGGTCTGGGCTGGGAATGCAAGGAAAAAAGGAWTTCCTGCTCATAATGCAGCAGGGGCATGAGGAATACAGTGTGCAGAGAACAGTGGGGCAGCAGCTATAATTACCTGGTGTAAATCACARCTTGTTCCCTCACTTTCTGCACAGCAGCTTTCTGAGTGAAAACCAAACAAAGCCAAAGCAAGTGGGAAGAAAAAAGTACTTACATGTGGTCTGACTTTGGGTTTTACCTAAGTTACTTTAGGGTAGGAGCAGGGTGAATTGTAGCCTAAAATCTGGGATTCTTTTGCTGTGTCAGTACATTGTTATTTTGGAGGCATATTTTAGAGGCTGAAGAGGCTTTTGTTTGTATTTCCTGTCTTACTGAAGTCTTCATCTCCTACGCCCAAATGGTTTTTAAGTAATTTAAGCTGAGACAAAGCCCAGAATGTTATATAAACATAMGTACCTGAGGTCTTTCCAGATCACCATGAGCTGAAAAGTCCATATGGCTTTTTCCTGTGTGCTGACTCTGTAGAACTGGAAAGGTTTGCTGTACTTGATAAGTACAGCTTTTGCTTTTTCTCTTAACAATTCTTGAACCCCTAGGAGTAATTCAACTAGGTCAGACATTTGCCCAGTATCCTGCTGTCAGTTCCCTGTCTCCCTAAATAGGTGATGCTGGCAACAAGAGCTCATGAAAAAGATCCTGCAGGAAGACAGAGTTGTGTTTGTAGTCAGTAAAAGGCAGCAGTCAGCACTACCCAAGCAGCCACCTTGCCTGGCATTTGTACCCTTGGGAAGTCAAGGTGTGGGGRCCCAGAGGAGCTGGGGTGAGCCTGTCCAGTTTTTGGAAGATATCTACAAATTTCAGCTGCTTCCTTCTCTCATTTACTCTGCTGCATCCCATGAAACAGAGTCTTTCTCTCCATTGTTCAATATAGCCAAATATAATCAACAGCTGCTTAAATTATATTATRCAACTTTATTAAAAATATAATATGCTGTATGAGTAGAACAAACTCACAGTGGAATGGGTCACATCTGTGGGATATTTTCTCAAATGCTGTAATTACCATGATTAGGATGGGTTATGGTGAGGTAAAAATGCCAAAAGACAGTGATGTTCATGAATACCTGGCTTGTGAATCCTGAAGGAAACCCTTGACCTTCCTCTTGACCTTCTAAAAAGAGTAATGTTGATTCACCCTTTAGTGAACAGAATAACACTGGACATAAAAGCACAAAACTTACGATAGCATGCCCAACTTTGCATGTAGAATTTATTCTATTTAAGCTCAGATATTTAACAGAAGGATCTGAATTTTGGAGGGGGGTGATGTTGTTAATCAATTAAGACCACAAACTGCAGAAACAGAAACAGGAGATGGGGGATTAGAACTAATTTTTAAAATTCCTGTATGATTGGGATTTCATTTTATTTGAGGTTCTATTAATGTTTGGTTTAGAAAC
Source organism: Malurus melanocephalus (assembly GCF_030028575.1). Lineage (NCBI taxonomy): Eukaryota > Metazoa > Chordata > Aves > Passeriformes > Maluridae > Malurus > Malurus melanocephalus. The sequence continues at coordinate 1,165,512 of NW_026623258.1, read as the reverse complement.
GGGGAAGAAATTAACAAAACGAAAGAAAATGGATTTGACTAACACCAAGATATTTCATCTACAGTTGCTTAGGGTTTTTTTTATTTCTTTTCCCCCTATTATTTAATGGACTTATAAAAAAGGAATTGATGAATACTCACAGACAGAATCTTTGAAAGAATCTGAAACTATTGGATCTTTATACAAGGAAATGTTCACAAGGGGAGCCAAACATCTCAAAAGAGATGGCTGGTCAATGCCTGGATGATGATGAGGGAATTTTGGGAATCCTTGCATTGGCACCTTCAGCTGTTCAGAGTGAAACTCTCCAACCTCTGGTCTGATACTCAGTTCTTACACCCACTCCACTGGGGTCAAACTATAAAGAAAACATCTCTTATCTATCTTTACCATGCACCAGAGATTTTCACACCTGACCATTTCTGCACCCACTAAAGGAGTTTTCACTGGCTATTTGAAATGTCTTATTGATGTCCAATTTGATCAATTCTGCAGCAGGAGTCACCTCAAGAAGCTTCAGGAATCCTCCACTCTCAGTGTTAATCAACATGTTTGGGCTTAAAGATTGGTCCAAATACAGTTGGAGCTGCCAGGAAAATGCTTCAAGACAGGCTGAAATTCCCACCTGGAGAGTTCCTGTGCAGATAATCAGATGCTTTGTGTGAAGCAGGCTAGGGGCTAAGTTCACCTTGTCTTGAGTCTCTCCCCAGATTCAGATCAGTCTATTATCTAATCTGTGCAGTTGGATGAGGAGTTCTTGGGACACTCAGGGAACTCATATCCAAAGTGCACTGGGTTTGCACAGCGCCAGACCTGAGCTGCACCATGGTTGCAYAATGAATTTGAGCTTCATATTTATAACTGTCACACAATTCTTTAAAAAATGTAGCAAAAAAAAAAAAATTTGCCCTTCTCTCAAGGAGATATTCTATTTCAAAACATCAGGGTRAAACATTTCCCCAGGTTTAATTTTCTCCATTCTTCTCAGCTAAAGGCTGAAASGGAATTCTATCTGGTTAGCTGAATTTTTCAGTCTCTCACAAATACCATTTTTCAGCAGATTTACTACTCATTGAAAAACTCTAGTCTGGAATTACTTTGCTTTGTCTTATTATCTAAAACTGCTTGTGAAGTAGATCACRTGCTGTTGGTCTGTTTCTCAAGTGTCAAAAAGTATAGTGCTTTAAATAAAGTATTCAGCTGTCATTCTCTGTTGCAAGAATTTATGATATGGATCATTTTCATAACCACATCATTTCACTGCACCACACTTACCAAAGTAATATCTAAGGCACATAACCAAACTTTCCTGTGTATTTTTATTTCAGGATATTGAGGATACTCTACAAGTGCTATTAGGATTCTGACTCTAGTAAAGCTCTGTGCAAATACTGTGTGTGTTTTTTTGGCTTGAGTAATTGTATATTTTTTTATCGTTAGAGCACAACTTCACTTGCTGTATCAATATTTTTTTTTTTAATTTCATTTTTTTATTTCATTTTTTAACATTTTTCTGTTCTTTTCATTTAAAGATTTTTGCTATCCTAATTGTTATCAATCATAGTCTCAACATTTGTCCTGAAGCATTTAAATGAATGAAATGGTTCACTTCTCCTCAGCATCGTGCTCAGCATGTCTGCAGCTGGAAAGGTGGATGCTCTTTGTCTGTCTTGAGGTTTCAAGCAGGGGCTACATTTTACTGAAACTTCAGCTCTTGTTCCTGCCAGAGACAGAGCAGGGAAAGGCAGATAGGGGGTTCTCCCATTGTCWCATGCAAAATTGTTCCAAAGTTTTATACAGATGTACACCCTGGACACAGGTTTTGTCCTCTGTCTGTCTTCTGCTTCTTTTCTATAGCAAAAGTCACAKCTTCCACAATCAATTCTTGACATTCCTTCACAAATTTTGAAAAAAAAAAAAAAAAAAAACCCAGACCAAAATTGGGTTAACCATGACCTATTCCCATTGCTTAAGCTAATATGACTTTGTGTAACTGCAGTGAGTGAAAAAGCACCCACACAATCAGTTCTGCTGGAAAATAAGAGCAAGTCAGCACTGATGCACAGTAATCTCCTCACAAGCAGAGCTGGGCTGAGAAAAGTACATCTGTTCCCAGGCTGAGCTGTGCTCTGCAGAGCTCCATCCACAAAATTAGCCATGCTCTGCTATGCATTGCTATAGAGGAGTTTCAGCTTACTTTTGTATTATTATGAAACCAGTAATCACCATGGCTGTGAAAACATGAGAGAGTGAAATATGGGACATTGCAAAGATAAACACCTGAAATTACAGCTCTGAGGATATGGCTTTTCCTTTACTTTCCAAAAGAATGTTAAGCCTGAAACCTAACTACCTCCATTTCAATGGGGGTATTGTTAGCTATTTTACTGCAGAACATTGTAACAAATCCARCTAACTTGTGTGCTAAAATTCCAGAGATGTTCAAAATCATCTGTGTCCTGAGATGGCTGTTAAGGGAAAACTATCAAGCTATGGGAGTCTGCATTATATCCTTGGCATGAAAAAAATGGGAAATGGGCTGAACACAAAATAAATAGAGTTCTACAAGAAAGCAGATGATATTATAGAGTTGTGCYTGCAAGTATTATTCTTCTTACATAAGTTACTGCAACTTGAACTTAAATTCAGTTCCTGTTAAATCAGCTCAGATTTTTTACCAGCACAACAAAACTCAAGTGTCCTACCACAGTCTCTGGGTGCAGTTTGTCAGAGAGCACACGAGGAAATGATCTCACGCCAGCACTGATAGCAGCTACCTCTCCTTTCTCAGTTTGTATCCCCAGGACCTGCAGCAACATCTGATTTTGGGGAGGATGAATTCTGCTGTTTCAAAATCAGTGCAATATGTTGGTACCATTGGCAAAACAGCGCACAGAAGCAGAAGTCAGAAATTGGACTCTGGACCATTGCTTGTGCTACCACTCCACTCTRCAGCATCCAAAAATTGTGTGGAATAAAAAAATATTTAGGACTCTATACTTGCCAAGTGTAAATACATTATTTATTAGGAAGGTCTTCAAAACTGAGTTAATAATCACTTGCCTGCTGGACAGATGTTTTTTCATGCTTCTAGAGAAAGAGAAAATGAAAAAGACATCTTTCTGCATAGAGAAATAAAATATAATCTGCTCTGATAGTGACAGTTTTTTCAATTAAAGCTAGTTCCATACTGTTCATATTAGCAGAAGCTTATTTCACTTGTTCATTCAGCCTGCTGAATGAGTAAAGTAACACCACAGTGGGAATTGTCTGAAAAATTCAGTTTCTAAGTAGCAAGTAAGTATATAGTGGAGTTACAGCTTACAGGTTTCAGAGACAACATGGAACATTGTGTTTTGGAGAGCCCATTGGGAGGGTAAAATAGCCTAGGACCAGTGATATTTTCTCATAAACCTACCCTTAATTGTATACATGCTGTCCTTGGAGGCCGTGGGATGAAAAAACTTGATTTTAACTGGAAGAAAATGAGCAATCTAGTGAGTAAAATCTGAATTGTCTTAGGTGTGTTAATGCTGCTCTGAGTTACAGCCTTGGAAATGAGAGACTTATTCCTCATGAATACACCGTGAAACAACCTAATAGCCATTATGTCTTTTCTCCTTCCTTCTCCAAATGAATGTCCCTTAATAGAGAGCTCACGGCTCATTCTGTTTATAGGAAATGACTTTCACACACAGCACAAGAAGATGTTCTCCCTAAATTGCAGAAACAGATGTAGGAACAAGCTGAACAGTTACAGATTCCTGTTAAACTAATATGAGTGACTACAAACAGATTACCAGCCATTTATCTAGAGCATTAGGAAAGCTATTTAGTTTGATTTATATAAATATAGGATTGAATGGGTTTTTTATATTAACCTTATATAACCTAGGCCATGTCTGGGGAACAGGAGAGACATGAGGATATAGAAGGACATGTGCAAAAGTTATGAACTTAAAGAAAATATTTTACTTGTTGATGAGTCACTGTTACCTGATTTCTTTTTATGCCAGATTCTTCCTCATTAACCAGACTGGCTTTGGATTTCCAAGCATTTCCAAGAGCAGTTTTATAACACTCTGCTTGTGTGTGTACCATTCTGCCCTTATGCAAAAGTATTTACAAAGAATTAATYTATTAAAATATGTTCTAATTTTATGAGGGTGAATCATCCATCAGTCACTGTGCTCATCTGTGCTGCCTATCATAAACCAATACTTTGGCAAACAGGATATGGTGCTGTTTCTTCACTGTGCAATATTTGCTGTCATTCAGGTAATCCTCCAGCACAACCCTACAGAAATCAGTGTATTTAGAAATCTAAATAAAATCATTTTCTTTAAGCAAAAACTGAGAAGATAACTAAAATTTATGTTAAGGATAGAAGGTTTATATCATCATAACAGCCACAGCATAACAATAGCATTATATTAGTTGATATTCTCTCTAAAATATTCTGTCTACATTAGCCTTTCTTACAAAATTCTGGGGATTACATTTCTCATCCTTGGGCTCAAACAGGCAGGATTTGTGTGCAGAGTGGGAGGGTTTTATAAGAGGTGGCACTTTATGTTTTCTGAAAAATATGACTCTTTTAAAAAGTGTCTGCAATCATATTCTGAGAAGAAAAATATCAAAACTATCAGAGTCTAACCATTTAACCTGGCTAGCAAAATTAAGGTCTCTAGAATGCATAAAAGAGCCTAATTAGCACAACTTAAAACTGAGAGAAGCAAGAAATATTCCAATTCAGTCCTGCAGCCAGAAAACAAACTATGTCTGCATAGTCTATGGTCACGACAGTTTTATTTATTTTATTTATGTGATACTTTTCACAGACTCACAGAATCACAGAACAAGCTGAATTGGAAGGGATCCACAAGGATGATCCAGTCCAGCTCCTGGCCCTGCACAGCACCAGCCCCAAGCACCCCAACTCCATGTGCCTGAGAGCATTGTCCAAACGCTTCCTGAGTTCTGTCAGGCTTGGAGCTGTGACCACTGCCCATGGTGAGCTGTTCCAGTGCCCAACCACCCTCTGGATGAAGAACTTTTTCCTGATATCAAAACTAAACCTGCCCTGGCACAACTTCARGCCATTCCCTCATGTCCTGTCACTGATCACCACAGAGCAGAGATCAGTGCCTGATTCTCCTCTTCCCCTCACTACAAGTTAAGTTGTACCTGCAGTGAGGTCTCCCCTCAGTCTCCTCCTCTCCAGGCTGAACAGACCCAGTGCCCTCAGCCTCTCCTCACCTGCCTTCCCCTCAAGGCCCATCACCATCTCTGTTGCCCTCATTTGTACACTTTCTCACGGTTTAATGCCTTTCTTATCTTGTGGCACCCAAAACTGAACCCAGCCCTCGAGGTGAGGCCGCCCCAGACCAGAGCAGAGCAGGACAATCCCTCCCTTGCACGGCTGGTGATGCTGTGCCTGATGTCCCCAGGACAGGGATGTCCCTCCTGGCTCATGTTCTTTCAACAACCAGGACAGGGCACTGCTGGCTCATGTTCTTGCAACAACCAGGATCCTCAGGTTCCTTTTCATGTTCTCCAGCCTCTCATGTCTCCATCTGTCCATACACCCAGGCTGCCCCATCCCAGGCTCAGAAYCCAGCACTTTCCCTGATTAAACCACACAGTTGGTGACTGTCCATCTCTCCGGTTTGTTGAAGTCTCTCTGCAGGGCCTCCCTGCCTTCAAGGAGCCAACAGCTCCTCCCAGGTTTGTGTTGTCTGTGARCTTGCTCAGTGTCCCTTCCAGTCCCATGTCCAGGTTGTTAATGAAGGTGTTGAAGAGCACAGGGCTGAGGATGGAGCCCTGTGGATCCCCACCAGTGACAGGTCACCAGTCTGAYGTCACCTCAGTCACTGTCATCATTTGTGCCCGACCCATAAACCTGTTGCTCACCCATCCCATGATGTGTTTATCCAGATGAATGCTGGACATTTTGTTCAGAAGGATGCTGTGAGAGATGTATAGAAAGTTTCACTGAAATCCAAAAATATTCCATCACCTGGCTTCCCTCGACCAGCCAGGTGTGTTACCTTGTCATGAAAGGAAATCAGGTTTAATAAGCACCCCTAATGAAGTTGTGTAAGGACATGTTCTAAAGGCAGAGAAAGAGGGCTTTGAAAGGAACCTTGCTTTCAAAGGAAACTATTCCAGTGCCTTTCAACTTTTTAGCTCACATTTTATTTTGTGTCTCATTTCAAGTGTGTGACTTCTGGGACAACGAGGTGCTTCATGCCTCATTTACTGCAGTAATGCTTTCACCACAAAGGAACATATCTCTGGCTGAGAATTTTGTCTTATCCAACACTGGTCCAAAGTCAGGATCTGCTATATCAAAATCATTCCAGACAGAGACTTGTTCTACCATTAAAGTGACATGCTTTTATCTAATGTCTTACCTCCACAACCCATGCTACATTTCAGATTATTATTTCCTGTCATGTCTGTGGACACAGGGAACTGATTATTTCTTTCCTTTTGCTGGCAGTCCTAGAGAGCACTGTTACCATGTCCTCCTCAATATTCTCATCTTTAGGCTAAGCAAAACAAATTCCTCCAATCTCACCTTAAAGGTCTTGTTTTCTACATCTGTGAATTGCCAGCACTCGCTCTGCTGGACTCCCTCCAGTTGGCCCATCTGTTACTGTGCACTGCTCAAAACTGGGAACAGAACAAGGTCTTATGAATGCTGAGTAAAGCAGAAGGAGTAAAACTTAGAGCATGTTTGCCATATACCCTAGTATGTGGCTTACTTTTCACAGCGTGAGTTTCTTCACTCACATTCAGTCAGTGATTCGGTAGCGTCTGTTTGATTTCTGCTTTGCCAAGAGTTCTCTCTTTCTCATATGTATGCAATTAATTATTCCTCAGGATAATGTTCTGCACCTTTCCTCAAGGAAGAGTTGTCTCCTGTTTTTCCCAGAGATTATTTTCTTCAGCATGTCGAGACAYACATGAATCTTTTTGAACGTTGCTTTCAGTCTCTCAGATTTCTCCTCCAAAGAGCTTGTACTGCCCTTCCAGGTTGGTAGAGTCTTCAGATATTACAGCTCCACTCCCTCTTCCACCTTGCACAGTGATTAATGAAACCATTTCATACACTCCAAGCCAGGAGAATCCCTACAGCAAGCAGTCCTTCTTTCACTTTGAGAATGGGCCCTTAATCCCTTCATTTATGTTTTATTCCCAGTAGTTTTGCTCTCACCTTATGACAGATTTATAAACCCCATTTGCTACTAAGAGTGTCCTGTTAGACAAGATCAGTATTTTATTGGAGTCAAGTCATATAACACCTCCTCTCCTGGTCACTGATTTTTTCCTAATTATATATGCAAATTATTCTTGTCTGACATAATTTGATCTTCTCAAGTTATACTGACAGTGCTTATCATGCTGTTGGATTCCTCGTTCTATTACTTTGAGCAGCATCTTCCTGGTAGTGGATGATCATCTGACTGGACTGTAATTTACCCATCCTCCTGCAGTTCTCAGAGCTCAGAGAGCTACAGCCACTTCATTAGACCCTGTCTGGAAGATTTAATCAAGAATAACTGATCTAACTTGAGTGGCCTCTAAACTGTCCTCTTCCATTTCCACACAGGTCTACTGTTAATTTGCCAGCCATTTCTTCATGTCTGATCTTCTTGATGGAGACTGATGCAAAAACTGCCCAAAGTCCTAAGCCTTTAAATGAAGATCTATTATAATTTGTGTCTATCCATTCATAATCCAAAGTTTATGGTGTTTCTCCCTTCTGAAGAAGATTCGGGTCTTCAGAAGATTCAGATGCCAAAGTTCTAACAAGATTTTTTTCTGTTTTGAGAAGGTACACACTGCTTGGGTATGGAAAAGTTGCTTAGAAAATGTTAAAGACAACACAGGAATACATATAATTGAAAGGCTGAACAAGACCTCTCAAACAACATAAACCCTGCAATCAGGGAAAGGAAAAACTTTTTAATRTCTTTTAATAGGCACAGAGTTGAAGACAGCTTCCTCCAAAGTAGCCTAAACAATTGTCTGGGAATCACCAGCGCAGATAAATAATGTAGATTTATTACTTGGCTCATAATTCAAGTGGAATAAACTGAATTACAAAATTAATGTCTCAAAAGACTTTTCTGTACCAAACTGTTGTAAATTCAGAGCATGTACTCCAAGGAATCAAGTGCATTTATGGTTGATAGAACATGGCTTACAGCTTTGAAGGTATGAGAAGGTGAATAAACTGGAAATGCAATTCTCTGCTCTCTGAAAAAAATAGCCATGCAGAGTAAACARTCATAAATATGAGAAATTCATCTGTCCCCTGAGATAAAAGTACTGATCATGGTAATAGGAGCATTATGGAAGGTGCAAAGTAGAGGGTGACAGAAGAGAAATTAATCAGTCTGTTATTGTCATTGGCTTAAGAACCAAAGAGCTACTGCAACTTCTACAGATAAAGAATATGAAGTTGTTGGAAAAGCATCCTTTGAGGGCRGTTATCTGCAACTGAGATCTGAGACAGCTGCGGAGGAGAGAAAGGCRTTTAAAATGAAAAATCACTTTCCTGTATCAGGCAAGTTTTCATTCTTTCTGGATCCAGGTAAACACTATTGCCAAATGGCTTAAAGTATGAGGAAAATATCCAAATGCTTAAATCAAGGMGCCCTTACATTAACTTTCCACCAATACAACTTGATGTGACTTCCACAGGAACACAGTTCTGACATATTGCAAATGTATCGGTGATTGCAGTAACTTTCAAAAACAGAAGTGCCAAAGAGAACTCGGAGATGAAATTCCTGTTTTCAGTAGGAATTCAGGTGATCAGGAGACTGCATTTTATGTATTTTCACATAGAAACTTGCTTTCCAAAATTTCTAGCGTGAAGCAGGCGCCCTGAGGTCACTGGGGTTTGTCTAAGAGCAATGATGACAACTCCAGGAGAGATTTTTTYCCTTCTGGCTGCGTTGCAGTCACCCAGCTGCTTGTTCCTGAGCTGGACTCAGCCTCCTCGTGCACAGCTGCGTGCCCACAACCTGCCTGTGTGCACACATCCTTTTGGGGAAAGAAATGACTGGCACGCAGGGGAGTCCCACCAGTAGCATCTGCTCACAAATTAGGGAAGTTTGGATAGCTCAGATTTCAAACCACGAGACAAGTTGCTCTAAGGAAAAGGTAAACTGCGCTCACACAAATTAATTCAAATATAAGAAAATGATATTTCCCTAAGGGAATGTGTTCATAACAGCTACYGTAATTAAAATTCTTTAGTGCTGAGGTGACAACAACTGACCAAGCAAAGCAAGCTGACATGCATCAGAAGTACTGTTTTTAAGAAATCCCTCATCTCTGCCTTGATTAGATGTCAGCAAACACTTCTGACAGTAATTTTTCAACAGYAACAGTCAATGGCTGTTCTCAGCCTGACAGAGAGTGAATCTGTTTCTGGAAAGGAAAAGAGAGRRRAAAAAAAAGGAAAAAGAAAACCAAAACAAACCAARAATMCCTGACTTCAAGGATAYATGGGYTTCCCRAGGAAGTTTGCTTGRGYGAATACATTAGAGTGATTGCATGCACCACAGAGCAGTGCTGAACAGAAGGCAAACAGGCGAGACCTCATCCTCTCTCCAGAATAAGGAGCTTCCCYGAGTGCCAAGAGCATGATCAGGGGGAGTGCCTGCCTTGAGGAGAGGAAAAGGCTGAGCTGTGCTGCCACTGAGTGAGAAGCACTAAGTGTCAGCAGAGTACAGCTCYGTTATCTGCAGTGGATGTGCTGCTATTTACTGTCCCCGCTCGAACCAAGAGGGAATCTGCAATCTCTGWGCTCAGTGTCCCAAATTGCTACACAAGTTTTGAGTTCAGGTAACTCATTGGCTTGTGTGGGTTTGCCCCAGCTCTACAGCAGCCTGTTGGGAACAGTAACTTTAAAAGCCATTTGTGGCTGTAGTCCCTTGCTACAGCAGTTCAAGAAATTTTGATGAAAACCTGCCCCTAGGCAAAGACTACACCAGTGCTGAAATWCAGAGATAAAGCAAACACATCACAGGCTTTACAAATACATGAACTTTGCACAAAGCATCCTGTTGGGATCTAACACACATTACTGTGCACTGAAGAAATAGAAGATCAGATTTTGGTGGGTGTTTTCTCRTCAGCTTGTGGAGTAATAAAAAAAAATGCAATGTCCTAAAAGATATGTTTAAAACAATTTAAAAGATATGTCAGAAAAAACTTTGATTTCTGTTGGTGCTTTATTCATTGATTTGAAATAAATTTGAATGACCAAAGTTTGCTACTTTTCCAACTGAAGAGTCACTTTGAAACAGAAAATCACTTTCGTTTTTTCAGTGTTGAAGTATTTTTACACTTTCAAAAATTGCTTTAGTTTTTCTGCTGAGCTTAACTTCTCAAATACCTCTGTGTGGTCCAAGAATAATTTACCATAGAATGGGACAACTTTGACAGGAGAAAATTGTCCTTTTGCATTAGTTTGCCTTGTATGTGCTGTGGGGGCACTAAGGGGCACTTTGGGCAAGGAGAAGCGTCTTAGGCTGGTGGGGTTGCACCACAACTTGAGCAAAGAGCAGCTTGTACAAGCAGCAGAAGCTGACCTTTTCACTCAGAGAGAGGAGGATTCATCTCCATCTCAACTGGTCAGCCAGGCTCCACTTATAGCCAATGCAGAGAAATGAGTAGTTTTAGGACAGAATTCACAAAATCTCTTTCAAACGTCTAAATTAGGATGAGATGAAATGCATCTTAAACCAAGCTGCTTTCTACCCCAACCAGCAAAAAAGAGCTGCTTTACCCTCCCTGACTATAAAGAGAGGGTAAACTATAGGTCAGATGCAGATGYCTGCATTTAGGCTGATGAACCCCACCCAATAAAGCCCAAATCACTGTGACTGCCCACTGAGTCCATTGGGCACCAAAAGGGAATCACTGCCCCTTAAGGAAATATTTAACTGTATCTATTACTCCTAAATCACAAGTGCATTTATTTTGTTTTGCTTTTTATATCAAGCCTTGCATAACGTTAATTACTTAGCATTACTTCTTCATGGCATTTGAAAGGGCATTTAAACAGCCCTTTGTAAGAGATCACACACCTTTTCAGCTGAAAAAATCGGGTGTTTTTTTCCCTTGTTGACTTTGAGGAGTCTCCAGGCCTGATCCAGGACCATGCCAACTCAATGATCATGTCCCCTGTGATTGCATCCAGTGCTGCAGCAGACTTTAAAAGTGTGGGTGGAGGTAAAAAAAAAATCTCAAATTCTGTTTTGCAAAACATTCCAGAAACAAATTCACTACGAGCACTCAAATCTTTTGTTTTTCCCCAGAGCTCTGACAACCCTCCCACTCAGAAATAATTATTAGCTGGAAGCTCATTCTGGCTTTTACCATTCCAAATGAACCTGACAAGCAATTTCCAAAGGAATTTATGTGCTGCTGTATTTCCCTAGGCTACGTTTTWAAAGTGTGATCCCCTTTATTGCCTTTTGAGAGAGTTTAAGCAAACTTTACCAGTCCCCTTAGGGAGTATTGGTGGACACTTTGTGAACAGAACAAGAAGCAATGCCATCCTTTCTGCAGGAATTCTCATTACTTTGCTCCACTCATTAGAGCAGTGAAAAAAGGGCATCTGTGAAAGTTCTTTTAGATAATCACTGGTTTAGCTTCCCAATATTGTATTTGCTTTCCAGATGTTATTTAAAATAATATTGGCATARTGAGAGTAACATGAATAGTTGTAAAATACATATAGAGCACAATTTATTGCAAACCTCTCTGTGCCACAAATGACACCTGTCCCTTCTCTTTTTCATCAATTTTACCAATACAACATAGAAGAAAACCATGTGGCATAAGTGATCAGTCTATCCAAGCTAAAGAAGTCAAATATTTAAAGCTACCTGTGATTTGAACAGTTCAGAGGTAAACGTATAAGCTCGCATATGTTCACATGAAACCTTCACTAAATATTTTCAATTAATAGAAAACCAATTTATTTTGGCCCCTTCAAATGCAAGAATTAAAAGCCTAAACTTGAACATGAATTACTTCCTAACAACAGTTCAGGATAGGTAAGCACTGAATGGTGTTTGGATCTGCTCCATGGGCACATCTGTATGTAATACAGAGTTATTGCTTGTAATAAATAATGGGGGAAAAGAATAATTACACTGGAAATGACAGCCTATTCCAGTTATCATACCTGATCATACCTAATTATATTTATGCATATGTGTGTACATATATATATGTATACATGTGTACATACATTTTTCATATACCTGTGAAATACATTAGCTTCTCAATTATCAAAAATATGCAGAGGAAGTCGACCGATAAAGGATGTTGAAGTGATCTGAACAAAGCCAAAAAGCAGCAGGATGTTAGAATGGGAATTCAGACTTGACAAGGGAAATTCTAATCCAGAACAACATGGACAATCTTTATGTTGGAAAGGCTGCATGTGCTACTCCTGTGCTGACATAAAACTGTTCCTGGGGGTATCTAATCAGGGCTGGCCATGCCCATGTCATTAAACTCTCTTACTTTCCAAAAYGTGACAGCAAAACCCATACCATGAGGAGAATATTGCTTGCCCTGTTCTAAAATCTTTGSTCATACAACTGTTAGCAACAGCAATATTTGGTCATCACAAAAGTGGCATCCAGGGACCATTGAACAGCATGGGCACCTTCAACTCAGCCCCAACCATCTTGCTCTGCCATACAGGAGTGTTACCCCTGGCCAAGAGTTGCTGTTTGCTTTCATTTCATCCACAGAGAATATTTTTTGCTGTGGCTGCCCCAGGAGGGTGAGTCCTTTCACTCAGCCAGCAGAGGTTTTGCATTTGCTACCCGAGGCACACTCTCCAGTGGTGTCCTGCACATCAGGGTTACACTGAGCTCGTGATTCCATGCTGAGCTGGGCACCCCATGGAGACATCATTTGTTTCCCCAGGCAAGAAAGTATTACACATATAAATGAAAAGTGCCTCCAGTTGAAAAGACATTTCACACTTTTCCCAAGTGCATGAGGGACAAGAACGTACAGAAATGTAATTTAATAGGATTTTTTAATGAGTCCTATGATAAATGTTTTATGGCCAAAAAAGAAAATAAAAGCCCACTGTACTTTGTCAGAGGCCAAGAATATGTGAGTTCCCAAATTAATTCATAGGTTTCCCTTTAAGAGCAATCCTGTACGCCCTCTATTAAATTGCATCTCTTTATTTTGAGAAAATGGATTTACTTAKTCCTCTGCTAGAAACCTGAGAATGGTATCACCAATCACTTTGTGTGACACCTACATGCCAGCAACTTTGGGCTTTATAGTGACTGACAACTGAGACTTCTTCAATACCWAGGAAGAGCTTAATAAAATTGACTTAACAGATATTTTTTATTATTCCCAAGAACAGTGTTGATAATGAGATTTTTTAKCTAACCACACTTCACTTGACAAATTATGAAGAGATCAATTTTTTTCCCATTAGCCTCACCCTCATCAATGGCTCAGCTGAGGTCAACTAGCCCTTCACTTGTAGTTAATGGTACACAACCTTTGTCTACTGATTTTTCTCTATCAAAGCCCAAAAGAAGAAAAATCAATGKCCCTTATTTCAAATTCAAAGGTAAATACTTTAAATTAAAAACTCATCTCACTTAAAAGTCACTGCAAATATATTTGGGAGAGTGTGCCCAAGTCTGATGACAGCTCAATGCAGAGGTCATAATCTGAGAATAATCTCATAATCATAATCTGAGAATATTACTGGTAATTTCAATGAGTTCTAAATGTCATTTTTGGATTTTATCTGGAAATTTAAGAACTCAGTTTTGGTTTATATTGACATAATAATATCTAGAGGACATATTTTGAAACTTAAAATACTTTAAAATATGATTGCTTCATTGTCTTTTTACATTTTTGTGTGAACTAAAGAGTGTGCATTCTACCAACATCCACTCTCTTACCTGCCAGACATTCACCATTACCACGGTGCAGATTATGCCATTCAACAGAAATAAATATATTCATGCTGAATCCCACAGACTCACATGCTCAGACACTTTTTCAACCACACATGTGCAGGCCATCCATGTAAAACAAGTCAGCATATAAATAATGCATTTTAAAAAATTTAATAATTTTATAATAAGGACCACCTGATTGTGGGAAAAGCTGGTCATAATTTTACACTGTGGTTGGATTTCAAGAGGATTTAATTACCTTTCTAGACAGAGTTATTGACCATTAGATGATTATAAACATCATATTGAGGCCAGATCCATCCTCCCACAGTTCTGACACTCAGCTGAGGCTCTCAGGATATTCCTCTGCAGTCCACAGCAATTTAAAAGTGCAATTTGAWCCTCTGCTGGGTGGGATCAGCCTGGTGTCATTTCCACTGGCCATAACCAAAACCTAGGATGGTCTAGTAGGGTTCCTGGACTGGCATTTGGATCTCTGTGTACTGGATGGCTCTGAAAGAACAGATGCACCTTTGCCTAATTTAACATCAGCTATCAGTGTTAACTCAGCAACATCACAGCCAGCACAGGAACAGGAACATTTCCACCAAGCAATTTCTACTGATCCAGGTGTATTCCCTGACTCTCTCTGTGGAGACACAGAGGCTCTGGTACAAACAGCCTTCTGCTCCTCCTTCACAGAATCATACAATAATTAAGGTTGGAAAAGACCTTTAAGAGCAAGAAGTCCAAYCATCAGCCCAGCACCACCACCATGTTCCCCATTAAACGTATCCTCAAGTGCCATATCCACAGGATTTTGAACCCTTCCAGGGATGGTAACTCCACATTTCCCTGAGCTGCCCATTCCAATGCTTTKCAACCCTTTCTGYGAAGAAATTTTCCCTAATATCCCATCTAAACCTCCCCYGGCRCAACTTGAGGCCATTTCCTCAGATGAAGGAACCAATACAGGATTTGAGATTTGTATTCCTGGAATTGCTGTGAGATTTGTAAGTTCAGCCTGAGCATCTTTGCAGATCTAGCCAAAGGGTGTATTCTTTTAACGTCTGCATCAACGGAATTCAAATAAAACTAAGACTCAGGGGTTTTTCCTCTGGATTTTCACTCAGCTATGTCCATTTAAGCTAACATACCCTATCTGCAAGATTCTTTTCAGACTTCAAAAGATGCTGAAACTTTAACTGATAATTTATACAAGAAAGGTCCATAAGAGCTGYATGTAATAAGGACAATTCAGATATAAAAACCATAGCAAAAATTTTGGCAGCCAAATTAATAACTGGGATAACTCTTCAAAAATGCCTAAGGCTTTTTAGGACCACAAGTTCTTTTCCAGAGTTTGTCCTTTAAATTTTCTGCATGTATTATGACTAAAAAGGATATATTATATATAGGACTTAGCTATTCATAATACCAATAGACTCCTTTGGCCACAATGAACAGAAACCTCTTTGTTATGAGTGGATCTCTGAAAGATTTTTGTTTATATTAAATGGACCAGCTTTTAAAATATTTTTTTATTTGGGAAGGGTGTTTTAGTCTGATTATAAACTTTTGTGTTAATCATCTCTCCAACATATTCAGACATTACAATGTCAATATCCTTAAAAAAAAAGCAAAGGTGACCATCAGCCCAGGAAACATCAACAACTTGCAATGAGTGGATGGATCTGGACTCCATTTTTGTACCAGTCACAGAAATTATTTTGAGGAGGGACAATCTTTCAAGATCCAAAGTTCCCATCCAGAAATCTATTTAGATTTTCCTGCTTCCACTGAAATCAATACCAATTACAAACTTACATGACCTTGTAGATGTGGTCTCAGGTAGTTACAGTGTTGTATCAGGAGTCAGACACTAAGATAAAAATGTACAGATACTATTAATTCCTATCTAAGTGATCTTATCTTACCCTATCTTAGTGAAATATTTTTTGGTTTTCCTCAGTTTCATCTTGCTGTGTAATACAAGATTAATTGCTTCTAGCCCAAATATTGCCAAAAATAATACCATAACTTTTTTTATAAAAGGGTGGATGGATGGACAATAGGTCTTTTCTTAATGGACCACAAGTACATTAAATGCTTAGGGATTTATTTAACCTCAGATGATCACCACAGGAATAAAGTAAATTTTGTGGAGATAATTAATCAACTTCAGGGAAAAAAAAAAAAGGCTTTCACCTTTATTAATTTTGCACCTTTATTAATTATCTTACTGGAAAGAGCCAATGAAGCATGAATTGATTACCTGGAATACATTATCTTTTCTAGATGCTGCTGAATATGGCTCCTCCTTCAGTTAAGCAGAATCATGACTTCTGTTGTTTGGGCCAGAAAGACACTGAATTTGCATTTCAAATTCATAAAAAAATCAATACAACCAAGAGACTTACTAAGTTCATATCTCAAGCATATATAATCTGGCTGTAGTTTGAAACTGAGGGATATCCAGAACAAAACTAAGGCAAAMGAACTTCAGTCTGGAAAATAATCCTTGATAAATTAACTGAATTCCACTTACATCACAGGATCCACGAGAAGATATTTGAAGTAAACTAGAATCCMAAAAGATGCACAGATTTGTCAAAATATCAATTTCCCTAACTTAGAGATTTAAAATCTATCAAATAAAAGTAAGTCCATGAGCATCTCTCTCCCTGGGCTCTGATGGATCAGCCTTACAGTGAAACACGCCCAAGCTGTCAAGCCTTATGTTTGTCTGTGGGCACACTACCTCTTGGAACAGAGTATTTTGAAATAATTCTTGTGGGTCAGATCCAAACCCCACAATTTTTTTGTTTGTTTCCATATAATAATCTCTATATTTTTATGCACCAATAATCAGTGTATCCCTTTCTGCTGAAATAGCTGCAATGAGGAGGCACAGAGGCAGATCTGACAGAAAAAAGTAAAAGTGAGGTACAGGTTAGGGCTCCACACAAACAGCAGCTGCAAAAAGAACGTGGGCCTCAGTCTCTGTATGAGYGCAGGCATAATTTATCCCAAGAGCCACAAAGAATGGCAGCATTTTGCTGTTGTAAAGCCAGAGGAAACTTGTAAAACCCAGCACTGAAGAGTAGTCCAGGCTGGGGAGGATGGAGAGAGGAAAATGAAGTAATCAGAGGATTGAAACCACCAATACCCCTTCTTTTCTCAATAAATCTGCATGCGTGTGTTTTGTAGCCATAAGTAAAATAGRYATTTTACAAAATGTCTAARATATTCAGTCATTTCATTAAATGCYTGTTYCRATGCCATATACAAYTAAAATTTTCAATTATTCCAGAAAATTATCAAATATCATAGATCAACACTATGGGACATGCCAAAAGCTAGTTTCTCTTGGATCATGGAACAAGTGAAACAATGCTTTTATTATGTTTATTTTTAAAGCTATATACTCATAACTTGTGCCTCAAGCTACATGGCAATGCACCTCACAGAGCTAACATTTATTTTCAAAATTGAGACTATTTCAGAAAGCGACCTTTTTCTCTCCRTTTTACAAAATAAACGCTGTCGCTGTTGGCCAGACAGCCGACATAAAAGAATAGATRCAAAACACACAAAAAGTGGGTGAAAAAACAGAAAGAAAGAAGGACTTTATTGTGGGRCAAGCCTCTTTTATCCACTTTAGCAACCAGTGCATACATTTGTGTCAAACATACRTTGGTCAGTGAGGCTGTCACTTTCTACTCAACAGCATAGGATTGGTAGGTTTGCAAAAGCTACAGTATTAGTAATGTTTATAATTGTAAGCCACCTGCATTATCAATTCTACATTCCAATCTTCCTTTTCTTAAGACAACCAAAAACGTAACATTTTATTCCCATACAAGCCGTTAACACTCCCTACAAAATGCTTTCGAAAAAAAAAACACCCTAAAACAGATTACAGGGGTTCAGAGAGAAGAGGGTAAGGAGGTTTGCTGAAGACATTCCCCCTTCAGTGATAACCTGACAGTTTAACCCTTGCTGGTGCTGGGACTTCCAATCCACACTTAACCTTCTCAGGAAAGGTTTCCTTTCAGCAGCCCAGGAGAGCAGCTGATGGTGTGCTGGGCTCCACCAGTGAGCACCTGAACCAGGGGGAGACCATGGYCCATCCCAGCTGTAAAACCTCTGAAGAGTGTTGCTATTATGGCAGAGTACTCACTGCCTGGCAAAAGGAGGGAAGATCTATTTGCAACAGGAATGGAAAGAGAACAGGTGTGGATCCAGTGACAGGTCCACCAACAGCAGTGAAGATTGATGAGACTTTATGGCCTTTTGATTCCTCTTTTATAATTATTGTTTATTTTTAATTGATTATGGACAAGAAATGGAGTCATWGGAGCAGCTTCAAATGTAACCTGAGATCTTGCTGCACACCTGGAAGGGAGAGAGTGAGTTTGCTTTATCCACGTCAATCTTATCATCTCACAAATTCACAGAATCATAGAATCATTAAGGTTGGGAAAGACCTCTAAGATCATCAAGTCCAACCATCAACCCAGCACTGCCAAGCCCACCACTAACCCACGTRCCTAAGTGCTACATTTAAAGGTCTTTTAAACACCTTCGGGACAATGATTCCACCACTTCCCTGAGCAAGTGTTTGACAAGTATTTCAGCAAAAAAAATTTCCCTAATAATCAATTTAACCTCCACTATTGAGGCCATTTCTGCTCATTCTGTCCCTTGTTCCCTGGGAGAAGAGATTTATCCCTCCTGACTACAACCTTCTTTCAGGGAATTGTGGAGAGCAAGAAGATCCCCCCTGAGCATGATTTTCTCCAGGCTAAGCCCCCCCAGCTCCCTCAGCTGCTCCTCATGTGAGCTGTGATCCAGACCCCTCATCAGCTTCATTGCCCTTCTCTGGACACCCTCCAGCAGCTCAGTAGCTCAGTCACCCATGTTCCAGCCCTTCCCAGAATTTTTGAATCCTAATATATCCTGATTATCTGAAACCAAAAATGAACCTGCTACTCCTGAAGCACCCCTGGATATAAGTAGGATTTTGGTGCTGTGTGGGAGCCAAACAGAAGAGACTTCCACCTGAAGAACAGTTTCTCCTTCACACTCCAGTGAACAAATTGGGAAAAAAATAGCCCATGAAGAATACAGATATTAAAAGGAGACAAYCTACTCGGAGACATTTTCAGTGCAAAGAAGTTCCCAGAAGGAGAGTCAACAAAAGGGCATGCTGTCCCATGGCTAGGGAATTTCCAAAGGACTGAAAAATGCATGAYTGCTCTTTTGCTCTGTACCACTGCTGTTGTTTATTAATTCCCTGAATAGTAAGAAGTGGCTAGAGATGTTATTTCCCACATAACCACAGTGTGAAAGCACATGGATAATGCCAGGATTCACCTTCTGTCAGTTTATAAAACCAAGTGAAACAGCCATATGATCCAGAACACCTGTAATGCCAGTCAGTTGGCAAAAATGCCTGAAACCTTTAATTATTTCATGAAAGGACTGATTTCACAAGATGACAGTAATAAGCACAGACACACAGAGGCATACACAGATTTTAAAATACTGCAGTGTTACTTACGTGTGTCTATATGCACGCCAAAGCAAACACACAGCAGCCAGTTGTTAAAGGAACTGGTTATTTCCCAGTGCCACCAGCTGTCCCCTGTCCCTGCAGTGATGACTCAGGACAAACCAGGGACCCTTGTGCTGTGAGAACAGTTTGTTTTTTTGAAGTTTGGTTTGTCAGCGAGGATAACACTGCCTTAGCTTTTGCACTGTGCTCCAAAGTGTTCCTATAGGGCTCCAAACACCTGGAGAGCAATGAATCAAAATCATTCAGGTTCCAGTTCCAGTCACAGTCATGGCTGCACTTCACATAAAATGACTCTTTGGTTGTTGTTGTCATTCTTTAAAATGTCATTTTCTACAGCAAGAAAAAAAAGTTTCTCAAATTTTCAATCCATTTTTCCACTTCTTTCCTGAACCAACTTGGCAGTCCCASGTTTCTTATCTCATGCTTCACGAATTAAATACAATGAAAAGACAAGAGCTTTTCATTTTAGGAGAGTGACACCATTTATGCTTTTATTTATTATTTTATTTTATTTTCACTTCAGTCACAACTTCTTATATTTCCTCTCATTACATTTTAGGCTAAAAGAGATAATCTAAGACGATGTGTGGTTCTCCCAAGCCATAGCCTGTCAGAYTGCTGAATTATCAGTACCTAGTCAAGCAGCACAGCAGAAACAGATCACATATGCCAATTCCCCCTTTCTTGGTAACCATTTTCCAGTCACTGGAGGAAAGTGCACAGTCCAATCTCTCTTTTGCATGATCAAAGTTAGTTCAACTCTATAGYTTAGCAGATGCCCTTGGGCACCAGGTGGTCCAATCAATTATATCAGGGAAACCAATAAGTTCTGTATCAATCTGGAGATTCTTTTCTCTCTAACTTGTTAAAAGARCACATTCCCTTTTCTTCTATTTTAATGAAATTTCAGACTGCCAACCTTCTTTAAAAACAGTCTCAAAGAAAATACAGCAAAGAAACTGCTTTCTAAAAGATTGCCTAGAAATCTAACATCAGTTGTTGGCATCTGGAAAAAAAAATGTGGAACGAGAAAATATGCTGAAAATATCCAAATATCATGCACATTGACATCTGTGTATTCAAGCTATTCCAAATGGAGCCATTCTGACTTACACCAACAGGAAATCCTCCCCAGATTTATCATGTCAACACAGATCAGAGGGCAGCACAACCTGTGCTGTCAGAAGCACTTARAAACACCCTAAAGACAATAACCACTAAATAAATGTCACATAACTACATGGAGAAGCCACAAGTCCTTGATGAATTGTTGAGTTTTTTTGGTGCAGATTGTTTTAGGTTTTTTTTTTTTCCTTTTTAGAACTGAAACAACTGTTGACAAGTATTTTAGTGATATTCATCTTTTTCACAATATAACTATGATTCACAGTCACTTGGCCATTAACCTCAGAGTACCTATTAACAGTCATGCCTCCGGGCAGAAGGGATGTTTTATGTTTAACAAAGTGGACAGAAAGCCCAGTCATTTGCATTCCATCCCCATTTCCACTTTGTGGAAAGACTTTGTGGATTTAGCAAGTATTACATCTTCTATATTTCTCAGTTATACCACGTGTAAAATAAGGATAAATTTTTCCCCCACTCCTGAGAAACTTGGTGAGTTGTTTTAAGGTGATTAGATGAAAAGGAATGTATATGTAAATTATTTCCAATCTTTTATAGGCTCCTGATGCTAAAAAACAGAATGTCTCATAGACAGGTGAATATAGATATTTTTCTKTGTACAGCATTACAAAATCCAAATTCCAGAAGCTGCAGGCATTGACAGAGCTGATGACAAATTGTCTGCATTTTCTTCATTAAGATAAGGATTGTATATTACAGTCTAATCAATAATAGAGTCATGCTACTAAAAATTAGATAGATAATTATTTAGGAAAGCAAATAAATGGACTCTTAGGGCTCTTTCCTACCACAATCAAACCTCCCTGTATTTTAGCTTTTAGCATAGTTTAAGAAAAAAAAAAAATATCTCGTTCAGATAAAGTCTGCAGCCAACAATTTCAAAAGTCCCCATCCTCGAGGAGGATGGCAGCAGATTTGTRTGCAGTGACAGGTTTAACAAATCAYCTGATAATGGGGTGTGGAGTCTGCAAACATGTTGCTTTCTTCCTCAATGGATAGCTTTCCTAGCGCATTCAGGGACTTTGCATCCACTTGTCGGCAAAAATAAGCTGCTGCTTTTCTCTCCTTTCAGCTTTGCACGGGCAGCACAGTAAAGAGAATGGGAATGAATCTATTAGTACTTGTGCACCATAAATACATTTGTTTACAGAGTCCCTCGTGCTTTCCAGACAACAGAGTTGCATGATTAAATACAAAATAACGCTGTGGAGRAAGAGAAGCCAGACACGCAACTGCCTTGAACTTTTCCTCCACTCCATGAAAACTATCTGAAAAGCTCCCAAGGCAGAATTCCCCACAGGCATGCATAGGTCAGAGGAGAGYTTCACAGGCAGTTTGCAGCCACTTTTCACACAGGTATGAACGGCTGCATACATTAAGGCTGYGCAGAGCGCATTGTGTTGCTATTATATAATGCGTTCTCCAGAGCTGTTACTGCTTTTGATGATGCTCAGGAAACAAAGGAATCAGCTTTGTTCTGAAAACTCAAGCAGAATCTTGTGCCTAGCAGAAACAAGGGAGGCAAGATAAACTCTGAGCTCTGTAATGTACCTAAAGAGCTGTTTTCCTCGAACAGTTGCTTTTGAAGGGCCTCATTACATTTCTGGAGAATCATCAGCACCTAAGAATGGTGTCACTGTGCAGGCGAAAAACAGCCCCACAGCACCGGAGAGCAGGGCATGCTTCACCCTCACAAGTGAGCATTTCAGGCAATCCAAAATTGGCTGTCCCAGGGAAAGGAGCAGATGCCCACCGGCGACATTCTCTGTGTCCCACCACGGCAGGGAGTTAGTGCTGTTTTACCTTCTCTCGATGAGCAGGCAGCAATGTTATGAGAGATTTGGGGCTGGAAAAGTCTCCAGGCCCCTGGAACTAAGCCCTACACGGCTCCTCAGACTGCAGACAGCTTAAAAAATTCCTTTGTGCCCTAYATATAGAGTAACCTACAGGGAAAGGTATTGAAATAAAGGAGCAAAATGGCAGAGGCCATTCATGCCAGAGGAGGGATTTCCCTTCCRTTTAAGAGACTGTTCTGCACTCTGACTTTAGAGGGGAGATCTGGTTAGCAGCAGATGGCTGTTTCCTCTTTCTACTCAGCCGGGCAGGATGGCACACCAGAGCCAATTTCTCTCCTCAGCTCTATGTACAGGTAGACCAGAATTTCTTCATTCCAAAGGGCAGAATTTAGTTCTCCTCTATATTCCTTCATATTTACAATTAAAATGCCAGCAACTCCTTTCACAAGGTTTTCACCCAGAGCGTATTCACTGTGGCCACAAAAGCACCCACACCCACTTAACCAGCAATGCCACCGAAACCTCAAATCTGTGCTTTTCATCCTGACTGTGAATGTCTTCCTCCATGAAAGCTGATGTTAAAAATTCCCCAAGCTCCCTCGAATATGATCCTGGCTTTGAGAAATTGCCACAGGGCAGTTCAGAGCAAACTCTGTAAGTAATTCAGTTGCCTAATCACAGTGCCCCGGGAGTTTGGGGGATTCTGGCAGCGGGACAGAAATGCCACAGGACTAAAGGTAGAGATTTTTATGACCAACAGGACAACCCAGTGGAGAAACAGCTGGAATACAAGTCAGGTATCCTTTCATGTAAAAACCTGAATCCCTTTTAGSGTGGTCAATCTTTGCACTGATTTCTTCACTGGATTATGTGCCTGGGGCTTTATTTGGAATGGGAGGTAGTCTGCTAAAAATAGAGTTAAGAACCTTTGGGTGTTTTCAAAAAGACAAGGGAATATTGCTGAAAACCACACYCACCATTCCTTGGCTGTACCATTAGATGTCCATACAACTCCAAAAATATTGGTCAGAGTCTGAAACTTCTTACAAAGAAAGTTAAATCCTTTTTTTTTAATGTGGTGAGAAAGCATTGCATTTACTTTCTGTGGTTTCATATAATATTAAAAACAAATAATAATTAATATTATCTCTATTGCTAGATCTTAATGTTATCTTACTATTTTACTTTATGTTACCCGATGGTATATTGCTATAGATAAAAATAAAGTAGTGTAAAGCCCCTAGGAACAGAAGTTCTAGGCAAAGAGTCATTTATCACTACCATGTATTTCAAAGAAGATGGGCAGAAATTCACCAGTGGGACAGTTTAAAGAGAGTCTCTTGCTTATCATTTTCCCCTTCAGTCACATGGCATTATGAAAGATCAAAACAGTGAGCTCTGAAGGATGCAAACCTTCAGAAAGCCACACCAAAGGAGAAGGTGAAATATAATRTGATTTGCCATTACAGCCAGAAAGTCTCAAAGTAGTAAGGGAGAGAACAAATCTGAGTGTTTAACAGCATCAGATAAGTAGAGGAAGCAGCAGGGGAGAAAGCACCTTTTAAATTACCCTTATCTAGATGTGATCAGGTTTCTGCAGAAAACACAGAGCTGAACCTAGTTCTGTTACAGCACTGAAATTACAGTAAATGGGGTTAGCAAAGCTCTTTTCTTTTGAAGACTAGCACAAATGTTCACTGGAGCCCTGAAATGCTGCACAGATKAGGGCTTTATTAGCATATGGGTGCATGGATGTAAAACCAGGTAAGTAAATTTGTGCTTAGAGAAGAAGGAGGATTATTTGGCCTAATAAAAGMGAGACAGAGTCTAGGACTGGGCTCATTGCCCTGATTTTAAGACAAATTGACCCAGACTTCYAGATTTTCCACTATGTCAAAGAAATGAAAAAGGCTATGGCCTTCTAAAAATAAATGTGTTGCAGATAATATATGTAGTTGATACTTTATTGTAGAAAAACTTCAGACAGTAGCATATTTCATGACTTAGGAAAYTCAGTGGAACAATTATGCCTGCAATTACATAAATCTGTGCTATTTTGACATTACCCTGGTTTCATTATATTTTAGGTTTTAACCCAAATCGTCCTAGGTTTTAATGACTTTACCAGATATCCTTTTAATTTAAACCAATGTCAGCAAGAGCTAAATCAAGTGYTTTGTGCTCATATGATTAAAAATAGATTTCACAGAGCCATTCAAGTATCTTACCTTTACAGCTGAGAAGGAGTAAAGTCAACAGCTTATGCCTAATAGGAATGCAAGAGAAATTAATTCATTGGAAAGATATTCTTCATCCCATGTTGGATGACTGCTCACCAAAAAAAGTGCATCAGCTCCTTGCTTTGTAATATTTCAGTCACTACAAATGAGGCAATGAGACAAGCAGAGTCAGAAATGGTGTTTATCATATCATGAAGTCCAGCCACATGAAAGATACTGCTTGTGAACAAAGATTAGAAAAGTGATACACCTATAATAAAAATCCACCAGTTGTATTTGCACCAGAATTACTATTTTCAAAGGAAACTAAGTGGTTTCAAAGCTTGTAGGTAGCAAAATCACTTTGTTCAGTTAAGCAAGGAATGGATGTCTCTGACTCAGTGAGATGTTGCATTTGCTCGTCCCTGCTCACACCCACTGCTGACCCACGAGCTTTGACGTTTATCCAGGGGGAGTGGAGAAACTCTGTTTTCTGCCCACAYGAAACACCCATTTCTGTAATCTCAACACAATTTTCATGCCTGACTTTTGCAAGSAAAGCAAAGTAGAATGCAACACACACAAATGCAAGCACAGTCCTACCTGTGTCTTCAGCTGACAGCACTATCTTTGTAAATACTGCAGAATTTAGAATTTACTGTTATTGGGATCTGACCCTGCTGTAAACCACAGCTGATGGGTGAGTGCCAGCAAACACCCCAGTTTGTACCCAACACTGCCATTGGGAAAGGTGTCATTAGGAAAGAACAGCCTACCTATGGGAAACTGTAAATCAAGTTCTGTCCCCTCTGAGGGTTAAATCAGCCTGGAAATCTGCCCTAACATTTGACACTATAAAAAAAAAAAATTAAAAAATATTTTCAAAGGCATCTAAATTACTTCAATTCAGCTTTCTGCCATAYTCAACAGYGAYATAACTGGAACAATTTAATAAGCTACTAAGCCTTAGCATTCATTTCCCATCCCCCCCTCTCCCCCCTCTCAAGAGCTGTGATTCTGTCAGCTGAGAAYGGACAGAGAAAGTGCTTCTGTTCCCCTTCAAAGCAAAAATAGAACTSCTTAAACCACCCTCTAGACATGTATGCAGTTTCCAAATGTTAGCCTAGATCCACTTCCTGGCATTTGTTCCTAACATGTTTCCAACCCATTTGAGACAGGATTATTTTACCCAGCTTTTTTTAGCCGTGTTTCAGAGTAGCAATCACAGGATTATTCCATGTGCACAGCACCTGATGTGGCTCTGCCCCTCACCGTGGTTCCTGTGCATTGTCATGGTCACAACCCCCAAGTTTTCACCTTCCATAAGGACATAGTGCCACCAGAGACTTACAGCCATCAAACATCAAAAAACTATCAGTACTCTAACATCAGTGGGCATCCACAGCAAAAGTTTACTGCAGAAGTGTTGCTTTAAGTRGCCTGGTTTTTGTTCTCAGTTTGAGTGTGATCTTAATGTCATCAAGTGGTGAGGACATGTGTCATATGCCACCCTGCAGTCAGTGTGGAGCACAACAGCATTTGAAAATGACTTGAAGTACAACATGTGAGAGCCTGTGTTATCCAGGTGCACTAAACAGAGCTGAAAGTAAAAGGAAATTGAATATTCAGCTTTGCAACTGTTTGGGTTTTTGAAAGATTACTGTGTCCATGTTATTCAAACTCAGTGCTGTAGCACTGCAGAAAAAAAGTTGCAATAAATTTGGAGAAAGCCCTATAAATCTCCAAAGTTGGAACTGTCCTTAACCTAAGACAAATGAACTCAGATTCAACTCTCCATGTGACAATTCATAGAAGAATGACAATGAGACATGATTTAATATGATGGTACAAAACATTTCTCTGGGGCATCCCAGGCTGACCCAGTGGTCTTCTGCCCAGGGAAACAGAAATTAGGTTTGATATGCCAAAGTGAGGGAAGGATGTTATTCCAACAGGAATGTCTCAATAACAGGTCAGCATCTCTGAATAACTTCTCTGCAGGTACATGATGCTCTGCATTTATTTCTGCAGCACTTTTTGCCCTTTTATAATACTGTAAATTGCAAGAAAGCATTTAACATAKTAATTGTATTTCAAGCCCCCAGTTTGAAGTTTGCAGCTGCTCTTGCTGGCAGTTCAGCCCTGTAGGACAGCCCAGGCCCATCCTCTGTGACTTATCTTGCTTTGTTGTTGGTACAAGGGACAGTGCACATTTGTACTAAAGACATGTCTCAGCAGATTAGATCCCTTCTAGGCCTGTAAGAACAACCTTTATCAACCTTTAACTTGCTCAGYGCAATATCCAAAGGCAGAATAAGAAAAAAAACCCTTTCCATTTCTCAACTGCTTCTTCCCTGAGGCAAGCAGGAGTTAGCAATGCCCTTCAAAGTATAGATGGTGCCAGGATGACACCATTCAGTGCAGGAAAGAAGTCTGATTTAGTCTGTGTAACAGGTAACAGGCCCATATCTACTGAATGCACAAAGGAGCCAGTTCTAGTCCTTAGAGCTCCAGTTAGGGACTCAAATGCTTTTGAATTGGTTGTGCTTAAATCCTTGATATTCCATAGACTGGCTGTGGAAACCTTGGTAAGTCTCTCAGGATAAGCTCCAGCCTAGGTCACACATCTACTCTAATGCAGCTCTTCAAAACATCAGCTGTTGGCAGCAGCAAAGGGGGTTTGAGTGTGACCCCAGGAGAGCAAATTCCAGGCAATCCAGGRGCTGGAACAGGGCTCCTGTCATGGCTCAACCCCGGGTGGTTACTCAGACCCCACAGCTGCTCACTCCCCCACAGCAAGATGGGGAAAAGAACAGGAAGGGTAAAAGTGAGAAAACCCATGGGTTGAGAYAAAGACAARCAGGTATGCAAAGGTCACAGACATAGGCAAAGCMAAACAGGAATTCAYTCACYCCTTCCCATGGGCAGGCRGGGGTTCAGCCACCCCCAGGAGAKCAGGSAMTRTCACATGTARCAGTGACTGGGAAAGACAAACATCATCACTCTGAACAYCCCTCCTTCCTYMTTCTTCCCCCAGCTTTATCTGCTGAGCATSACACGAGACTGTATGAGATGGGTCAGATGGGGCCAGCTGCCCCAGCTGTGCCCCTCCCAAATCCTTGTGCACACTCAACCTCCTCGCTGGTGGGATGAGGAGCAGAAAAGGCCKCAGCTCAGTGTTAGCCCTGATCAGCAGTAATGAAAACMTCCCTGTTTTCAGCAAAAATCCAAAACACAGCCCCATACCAGCTACTATGAAAAAATAATAGCTCTATCCCAGTCAAACCCAGCACACATTTACGTTCAGGTCAAAATCCATTTCACAGGAATTAGGTACTGAAAAWTTGTCTTCTACATCTCAGTCACTCACCATAGGCTCCCTGTTTACTGAATACACCCAGAATGAGTGGTATCAACATTTGTCTGTGCAAAACATTGTGGTACATTTTTAAATACCAAACAAATGTTTAAACATCACCATCTGGTTGTAGATATATCAATACAAACAACCAAACACGATACAACCAAGTAAGTGTATTAATCAGTGGCTGATGATTAATTCCCACGTCATTTCCCTGCTTCCCTACTGTTCAGTTATTCCTGTGTCTTTTAGACCCAGACTCCTCCACTCAGGGGTGCTTCCATATGTGCAGGTGCCTACACACACAAACACAAACACACAAGCAGGCACATCTAATTAATGTTAGGCACAGTGGGATTCCAGTTCTCACCAAGACCTCTGATTCACCCATATTGTAAATTATGAAAAATTAAAATAATGGAAAATGCAAGGACAGAAAGAAAACAAACCCATGGGAGAAGAGTTTTCCAGATGCAGGATGCCCAAAGCTCTAATCAGACCCCAGGGCACACCATGTCTGTCAGACTGCACCGCCTCTCACTTCAGTTGAAAAGTTGGATAAATATACAAAACCATTTAATCTCTCTGCAGCTCCATTGGTTGGCTCAGCCACACTTTGCTGAACACAGTAAATCCTACAAGCCACCATCCGTTAAGGGAAAAAACCTGAAGTGTTTCAAAGTGCAAAGAGCCAAGTGACTCAAAGAGAAGCACATCTTTCAGTGCTTTCATTAGACGTATTTTCCCCCCATTGCACCTTTTTTAATGCGGTGGAGGGTCCAGGTTTCAAAGAAAGGGTTTCTCATTATCTTATCCCAGCCTGAGAAAGGGRGGAAGATAAAGCAGAAGTCAGCTGGAGAGATGTGTTCTCCTCATTATCCTCAACTGTCCTTTACTATTTTGTTTCTCATCCTCCCAATCCTCTGCCACCTGACACTCCTGTTTTGGCAGAGAAGTTGCCTGTGTAAGGATCAAGAACTGAAGCTGAATCCCTCCCTAAATTTCCCTGTTATTATCTATTTGTAACAGGGACTACAAAATCATAAACCTGACAGCCACAAACCGTATGGATAAGTGTTTCTCACCTMCTCCATGGCTTCTTGAAATATGTTCCATGTGAACTATAGGAGAAACAATAGCCAGTAAATCTTTGATAATTGTGGAATATTTCCATGCAGTGTGTGTCTGAAATAGATATAAAGCCACAGTCTCTTCCATAAACACTAGCAAGAAAAGTATTTTATGTAATGCTAAGTGAATTTATCAGCAACAACCAGCAATAAAATRTATCTGCACCACCCTTTCATTCTCACACTGCTGGAAAATTTTATATACACACAAAAGAGATTTCTATGGTTTACTGTGTGCACATTTGTATTCACCTTTCAATGGGAATTAAAATTTCTGAACTAAGATCAGAATCATTATTTAAATATCTGAATAGCTAATTTTCCATCCTTTCTATATAGTTAAAGAGACAGGTGTCTTCACTGTCACCATCTCAGACAACTATGTCAAAATTMTTTTTTTAATTGATTTAAATATCAGAGTTCTAAACACAGAGTAAGTATTGAGTTTTTGAAAAAACTCATCCAAATCCATTTTCAAAAGATTTCTTCATGAATCTAAATATAAATAGACTTCATTCTGGCAGCAAAACTTGATAGATAAAACAATGTAGGTGAAATTTTCCCTTTTGAGGGAAGGCCTACACTGATAACCAAATTTTTCAGATTCTCTAACTTCTGCTCTAAAAATGGAAGTGTTTTCTGCAGTATCATTTCCAAGAAAAGTGAMCCAATTATATTTGACACATTCTGCTTTCCAGCTTGCTCTTCTTTTCTTGAAGATTCATGRGAAGGAGTTGTGTGCCACATAATGCTCTGCCCCACTCACTGACTACATTGTTTAATCGAACAGGTGATGGATGTTCTCAGGTGGTCAGATTGATTCCTCTGAACCGCTGCAAAACAGCAGCACCATAACTCCCCCTCAAAAAGAATGAATGACGAAGAAGTGACACAAATGGCACCTAAAAATTATCTGCTCTCTGCAGTGCCACCTGATAATGAACAGAGACATCAGGCAAAAACGTAGAGAAACCAGCTTGATAACCTGGTCTGGCAAAAAGAAGCATAAACCAGTTTAATCATGACTCCTGTACATGCACCTCATGACAAGGAATGGAAACCCACACCTTGAGTGTCAATGTCAGCCCTGGAGATGACAATGACAACACTCKAAGCTTCTCTTTTCTTCATCAAAGCATTTTAAATATGTTAAGATATTTCTTCAACAAGTACTGCTCACATATTGGAGCCTCATATCACCACTACTTCAAAGCAGAGGGTTTTGAAGCATGTTCTTGGCTCTCTCTAGGAGAAATCACTCATGTAACAAGGATGCAAGGTGCAGTTGCAGCAGGTGTCTACACTGCATCATATCTATTCAAATGAATTCAACACCCACTGAATTAGTTTGCATATTAAGTGAGCAAGGTTGTCATTTTCATTTGCCTTTCGCTTTCCCCTGCAGATGATTTAGGGCGTTTTCTCTGTCCCCTTTTACAGGAGCACAATGTGGTTACAGGGAATTTGGTGCCTTCTCTGTGCTCCAAGGATGAAGAGAGGAGGCGCTGAAATCTCTCTGCTTGAAGAAGGTTAAACAATATTCCCTCTCTGAACCTCTCAGACAGTTAAGTTACTTTCCTGTAAGGCACTCCAAAGARCATGTCAGCAATTAATGGAAAGCAGTCTTCAGCTTCTTTGGGCTTTGCCTCTCCTGTGTTGCTCTCACAGAGGTYCACATCTCCTCCAAGGAGCCAATTCAACAAATGCATTTGGGCTGACCACACAAATGGCAGTACCAATCACTCAGTGCTCCTGAAATTCAGAACACTTGTGTGAAGCCTTATATGAATGTACATATAGTTTCTCATACTTTCAGAAGCTGATTTTCAAAATGCTGTAGTTATAACTCTGGAATCATAGAATCATAGGATCATAGAATCATAGAATCATAGAATCATAGAATCATAGAATCACAGAATGGTTTGGGTTGGAAGTGACCTTAAACACCATCTAGTGCCAACCCTCTGCCATGGGCAGGGACACCAGGAAATCTTTTCATCCACTGAAGAAATACAAGGAAGAAGGAAATGGGTTTGTTTCTTGTCAGGGTTTAGCCTTGGCAGGCTCAGTACCCCTGCAGTGGGATGGGGGAGAGATTCAGAAGTGTAAAAGTGAGAAACCTCATGATTTCAGATAAAATCAATTTAATAAATAAAAGTAAATTAACAAATATAGAAGAAAAGAAATACAACCAAGTGATAAAAAAAAAAAAAACCAAAGTGCTCACCAGCAATCAGCCAAGACCCAGCCAGTCCCCAAAAAATGTCAGCACTGGCCACATTCCCCCACACACACAGGCACACCAGTTTTATTCCTGACCACAGCATCATATGTTCRGGTCAATTAGGGTCAGCAGTCCTGCCTATGTCCCTTCCCACCTCCTCTTTGTCAATTCTGTCTTTATAACAAATCCAAAGCACAGCACCTTAAAAGCTACAGTGATGAACTTCAGCTAAATCCCAGCTAAAACCAGTTCATTGCTGGATCAWATATCCTGCAGGGATCAGAGGAGCAGGAACTTAAGCATATAGGGGAAAACTAGGAGGGTAAAGAGCTTAATTCTGTGAGGAAAACAAATAGATTTGAATCCTAATTGACTCCTCTTTACATTAAAATGCTTCTTTCATGCAGTATTTTATCTGCAAATGCTAGAAGATAAATGATGGTGGTACAGGGAATGGAATCCATCTAAATTGCCTAAAGATTTGGAGATCTTGTTCACACTACTTTGTTCTTCAACAGCTAAAGGAGAGGGACTGACAGTGCCAGAACTGACTTCACCCCACCTCTGTCAAAAGTCTACTTGTTCTCCACTTCCTGAATGTCCCTGCTTCTCCTTCGTTACTCCAAGAGTAAGCTTGAAACACAATTTAGGCCTAACTCCTAGCCTCCAGACAGCTGAAGATAAGTAACTGAAATCCCAGTCATACCTTGAGAAAGTTATTCTAAGTAGAGGCCTGGAATGGCCTGGAACAAAAACCTTTCTGTGATGTTGTCAGGCAGTCGCACATGGCACTGGATGTGGCAGTGGAGAGCAGAGTCTCCACAGTGGAAAGTGATTTCCAAATGGTGCAGACACACCCAGTCCCTCTGCTTCTCATCCGAGCAGCAGCATCCTTTTCCAGAATCAGTATCCTATTTCACATGAGCACTGATTTGGGGTGGGGCAGGGGCAGAGTATTACTTGGGGGGTAAAAAAAGTAACAACTTTCATTTTAAATGAAAGATTTTTAAGCAGCAGCAGGAGCCTGTGGTTGCTGAATCCTGGCAGTGGAGAGTCCCTTGTGAATTTTGGAATATAAGTGTCTTTGCCAAWTATAAAAATGACCTCTGGTTCTGCAAGAAGAAAAAACTGTGCATTTCATTTTAATTTTTGTCTGGCCACCTACTCAGGCAACAGGTGGGATAAAATGCACATGAAAGGTATACATCAGTATATGCATATTGAACTGCTCCCTATATAATGTTATTATGCTGCACTTTCAGCTTCAAAAATAACAGAGAAAATGAGAACTTGACTTTCAGCTGAATGGAAAAATAGACCAAATGTCACTCGTTTTAGAAAGGAATAAGAAAAARGCACATAATTCAAGGAAGCTGTATTTGATTAATGTATTCTGAGAAATTCATTGTTAGTGTAGGTTAGGCAAGATGGTYTATAGATTCTAGAGGAAGAGATTTGAATACACTATTAAATACAAATCAGATAACTTAAAAAATCAATTTTYTTCAAGGGAAAAAAGTTCTCTCAAGCCAAAAGAGACTCAACTAATTATATCAAGAAAGTGCATGTAATGCMCTGTATATGTACTAGTATAGATTTTTTTGTCTGTTCACAGAAACAGGCAGGTAGAAAACTATGGGAGATGAGCAAAGCCCAACTCAAAAAGCGAATTTTATGGCCTTTTGCTGATATATGACTTTGACCTAAACTGGGGTTTGATCAATTTCCACGTTGTCATCATTCTCCAAAGAAGATGRGAGTAACTGTAACTTGCAAGCAGAACCCAAAGCAGAAAATGATCCCTTATCAGATGGAACAAGGACAGCTCACAAGTGAAACCTGATCATGGAATGAGAAATCATATGGATGCACTTAAGCCTTAATATTAGATACATATATTTAAGATGTAGCTCTTCTCATTTTCTTTTATGTGGCAGCCCAAATTAAAACAAATTAAAACTTTTCTGAGTTTGAATTCTGCTGAACCCATTCCCTCCCTCCCTATAACATCATAAGGGAAAAAAATGGATATTCACCCCAAAACAGTGTTCACACATCCTCAATCTCAACAAACTGGAGTGGAGAAAGCATTAGCAATTATATACTGCTACCAAGATCTCATTGCTRCTAATTATCAACACAGGCCTCATTAAGGAAGTCATCTACACCTCTGTGTCATTAAAGATTTAATAAATATGACACCTGCAGAAGGCAATCTGAAAGGAGCAACAAAGGTCCTGAATTTCATAGGATCAGTCCTGTAAACTGCAGATGGCTCTGCAGCCTAAACTTTATCTCAGCCATAAGCACCTCATTGCACCACTCAGGATACCCAGAAAATAAATGGTCTTTTGAAATTACAAGGAACATCTCAATTTCACAAAAATCCATTTGATTTAAAAAAAAAAAATGTTAAAGAATGAAAATTCAGGTCTGGATCTGGGGCAGGGTAAGTGTCCTGGTCTCCCCTTTAGCATCTACCCTGCAAAGTACAGAAAAGAGCCTCAGTTCTATCATTTACTACAGAGTGCAGACCTGASGAGTTTAAGGGAAAGGAGTCCTAAAATTTCATAAATAAAAAGTTCATTTATTAAAGGAGGGCAAAAACTCTTTAGCTGTGTCCCTAGTTGGTATAAAAGTGGTAATTTGAATGAATGGTATCTGCTATGTATTCTATGTAGCAGACATATTGATCCACCAGARACATCTTGCTATTGCTATATAAAAATATTTTAAATCCTTTTATTTCCTTCTTAGGATTCAGTCCAACATATAAGAGAGTGTACCCCTAAGGACTGGACAACATCTGGTGTATATATAGGGATGAATCACAAGATGGATATAAAGAAAGAAAKATCTAAAATCCCTTGACAAAATAGCTGTTTCAATCCTTTAAGAAGCCTACTGAAAGTCGATCTTAAATGTGATTTTAGGAGCCAAAAAATTTTTCTAAACGATTTATTTTCTTTACAAAAGAAAAAATTTTCTTCAAAAATAGAGCTGCCATGTGGATCCCCACAGCAGTGGAGCTATTTTCTTTCAAGATATGGTTGCTTCTTAACACTGTAATTAAGTTTGAATAATGCTGCCACAGTAAATCATGCACTTTACACAATTACTGTACAGAATGTAAAAAGGAAATAAAGTATGATGTGAGCTTTGTTAAACTTAAAATACACTTGACAATCACTTTACTTAATTAGATACTTTTGCCTCCTGAAAAACTTGCTGTACTAAAGGTGATGTTCACCTTTCCAAGGAAAATAATCCTCTCCCAGAGCCAAAGGCATATATCCCACCCCTATTTATTATTATTACAATAACACTTCTGTATGAAGCATCACTAGCCCAGCAGCCTGGGGACATTTTTATACTCCCAACTCTGTCAACGATCTGCTCTGTGTTCTTGGGCTGGTTCTGCCAGCTCAGTGCCTCTGTTTCCAGATCCATTTCTCACAAGTCTTTTCATTTTGTAAGTTATTATAATCCTACGTACAGCATAATAGCTAATAATAATTACTGTAATATACATAATTATATTATGTGCCATGTAGAGAATAGTAGTTATAGTGAGAAAACCTCAACACTTTGAGGAAATTAACATTTTGTGGTTATAAACTAACCTAGATTTACAATTCCCCAGGTTTCATGAGGTTCCTTTAATAATTTTAACTAGTGTTTTCTTTTAAAGGACACCTAAGAGTTCTTTTTCTCTTTTTTTGTATGTTCACAAGAGATTGGAACATGCACRGGGCTCAGACAATACTGTCCTTTTGTGCAGCTTGGCAGAGCTCCATTTATTTCYGTGGGGTTGCGTCAATTCACATCAGATGAGAATCACGCTTTTGTTTCCCTCTACGGTTTAGATACTGATTTATTTTAAGCACCCATAGTGATAAAACAGAAAGACTCATCCACTATGGTTCCATACCTGTGAAAGTCATTGTTCTTCAGGGGGAACTACAGAAAGTTCTGTTCTGGACTCCCACCAACACAGGAAGGAAGAGTGAGGCGGTGGGTTTGAGTGTGATGCTGTTGTCTGTGCTCCACACAGCTAAGGAGAAAAAGGCAGCAACTCATGTATTTTCCTCTACTCCTCAGTCCAACACTACTGAAAGGGCACCAGATGTACRATTACAACAACCCAAAAGCTCTTTTAGGTCCAAAGTAGCAAAGTTACATGTTCACCTGGTCTTGGCAACGCGTCTCTCCACTGGGATGATGAGGTGGACTGGAGTTGGTGATCCCACCTGCACCCCTAAGCAGTGTCCTGGATCAATAAAAACCTTCCTCGTGTCCCTCAACACATAAGCCTGGCTGCTTYGAGTCTTCTTAAAATGGTGAAGGTCTGGACTGCTCTCAGAACTTTTAAAGTCTGTTATGGACATCTTTAATGTAGGTTGATTGTAGTCAGAAGCATAGTGGCCAAAAACGTACCAAGAAGTTTGATGTTATGTGAGTTTCACATCAATTAAATCTTCCATGCTCTTAAGGTTAATTGCTCCTGCGTTACTTTCAATTAAAGGGTCATCTGAAAAAAATGGTCAAAACCCAATTTAATTCCACTTTTCCCTTTTTATCCACATGTGTCATTGTGACAAATAGTTCCCTTGGGCTACAGTATCTACATCTTCCAAGATACACCATTTCATGATATTATTTATTATTTAATAATCTAATTTAATAATTAACAATTGTCTTTAATGTTAGTTATTAATATTATGAGCACTAAAACTAATAAAGCCTTATTMTTTGAGGAATCATGTCTTGTGGCTGCMMCCCCCRATGTGTAACAAATTGWGTGCACCAACTRAGATCTTTGCTCTGTTTTGGGAMAGAGAAGGTGATCTTCCATGAGGCTTCTGTGTTGGGGCTGCAGTCACTCCAGAGCCTTTCCTTTGTTCAGACTATAATTGAGTCTTATCTGTTTTGAAATTCCCACCACTCTGTAATCAGGCTTGACCCTGGTCATTTTCATGCAAGCAATAGAAAATTAGGGTAAAGAAAGACAAATAGATGACGTATCATGGAAACTTAGGGATCTCTTTTCCCAAMAGGGGGTCTTTCCTTTTTCTGGAATGTCAGCGAGAGAAGGAAAGGAACGATGAACCAGTTCAGTTCAGGTTAATACACAATTTTTCATACCAGAAGGTAAATCGATAAATGGTTGCCTAGATCAATTTTCTGTCATGTCTATGCAACATACTGAGGAAATGTAGCAAGGGAAGCACTTGAGGATGTGGCAGGTAGGAACAGAACTGGCATTTTGATTATTATATCGGGAGGGTTTTGAATTACTAGATTTGAGGGGGGAATTTTTCTTTCCACAATTGAGACCGAGGTGTGTATTCACTGCACGTACACATCACTGCATTGGTTGTTTATGCTCTCTGATTAACTGTAAAAAATGTTGTACCATTTAAGTGTGAAGGTCTCCACTAAAATTATAGAAATGTATTTATGGGAGACTCAATATGTACAGTGGCTGTTTATTAAGGTCACTGGTATAAAACATGTGATTGATGCAATGACTGTATCATCGCAGCGCTGAACGTACAGAACACCAAAGGGGCACCTTGACAGATGCATCAGCCTCTCCCAGGCAGGGCTGGGGCTGATGATCAGGCAGTGGATGTGCTGCAGCCTCTTCTGCTGTTTTYTGCTGAGCAGAGATTATTAGAGCAGCATCCTGCCCATGCTGAAGTCCCCAAGTGCCAGCCCACAGCGTTACAAGGCTTGGACTGTCCAGTCTCTTAATCTTGCTTTGTGCTGCTCCAGCTGTGCAAAACAGATTTAATGTCAGCTCATTGGCAWGCCCACAGATGTGACCACATCCCAGGTGGAAATCACAGCACCTTTTGTATCAGCCCAGGARCAAAGCATCWGTTTGAGACACACCAGACCAGGGCTACTGTCTGCTGTTACTCCCCCTCTTGCCCCTGCAGGAAGAGAGATTACTGGGAGCCTGAAAACATTCTTGTATCCCAGTGGGCTCATACTGAGTTTCCTTAGTCCTCTACTGTCTCTCCATATTCACTGATGATATTGGTTAACAATTACATGTGTGTTTTGATAATTACAGGTGTGAATTTAAAAATACCTTTTAATGTTTTTGTTCTTTCTAAAGTGGCCTGCAACAAAGCTGAAAAAGCAGCTAGGTTTTATTTGTGCACTATAGAAAGCTGCTGCTTTGGACTGCTGTTAATTACATTACAATCCTGCATTCTGAAGTAAAAGCAGATATTTCTAGGTATTGTTTTTCCTCAGAGCTGAAAACCAGGGAAAGTACAAATGACTGGTCCAGGCAAGCTGGTAAAAGTAAGAACTCCTGGAAAAAAATATTCCAGCTTGCACTCTGATGCCAAATTTTGCAAGCATTCTGTTTACAGACTGGGATATTCAAGGGAAATCAGACCAGTGGGCCATGACCAAAGCTAAAAATAAAAATGCAAGAAGACTRTGTAAAGCTACAGCTCTAATCCCTGCAGAAAAAGGTAGGGCACCTTTTTCAATTTCATAAGAATTTTAAGRACCCTTCTCTCCTTCTAACACAGCTTGAGACTGTGGGCAAGGAAAAGTACTTTAGGAAAAGTACTGCTTTTAAGAAACTGTCCCACTGGAACTCAGGCCCGATGCAGAGGCAGAGCACAGCCTGGCTGCYGTGTCCTGTCTCCAAAAAGAATGAGTTTATTACAGCAGGCAGAGGTTTGACAGACACCTGGCCATCCAAGCTCTCCATTATTACAGCCTCTCTTCAGCAGGATGCTTTGTTTGAAAGTCATATTTGTGAAAGCCTCTCCTACCACCAATATCTGCATCCACTATTAGTTTTATGAAGTACAAACTGCTTTGCACTGTCCTTGACACAAAGCAAGCTTAGTCCTCTTCCTACTTGAAGGAGAAAGAAAAAAACCATCTCCTGGGGTTATTTCATTTTTTTCCAAGCATATGTTGTGAAAGGCCTCTCAGCAGTTAGAACAAACTCTCGGAGCTACAGCTAGAGGCATGCTGAGACCTTCTCTTTTGCAAAGAAAAAGCTGAAGCCTTTTTGCTTTCATCAGGAGAGACAATGAGCATGGAGCAGGCTGAWGTACAGGTAACCCTTGTCTTGTCTGGGCTGCCATGAAGATGGAACCAAACAAGACCTTAATAGTCTAATATGCATATTTTGTTGCAGTAGTAAATCCAGGCACAACACACAGGTAGGAGTTAATACAGTTTTGTCACCAGAGSTCTGGTATCTACACCTCTCTCCAACAGCCAGGTTAATCTTCAGCTGCTCTATGGCTGTCAAATTAAAATCATCATAGAAATRCTGAATTATTTGTGTTGGAAAGCACCTTAAAGATCATTTCATTCCAACCCCCTGATATGAGCAAGGACACCTTCCACTGGACCAGGATGCCCCAAGCCCTGTCCAACCTGGTGCTGAACATTTCCAGGGATAGGGCAGGCACAACTTCTCTGGGCAACCTGTGCCAGCACCTCACCACTCTCAGCACACAGAGCACACAGAATGTGCAGACAGAAATGTGCAAGTGCTCCCACATGGGGAAGGATGCTCCTTATCCCCATCTGAGATGAGGCCAAGCAAGCATTGAGGAGACTTCTGAATCATAAATTGAGAAGACCCCAGAGGATTTCACGAGGAGCTTCTCTGCATTGGACCAGGACATGGAGGGGCTGCAAGACAAGAACAACAGGAGTAGGGAAGGGATTGGAATGAATCTTCACTTTATCCAGTGTCAAAATGCAGCCACCACAGCCAGCTTTAGCACTCAGTCTCATGGTGGGCTGTATTCATACTCCATCTATAGATAATGAAGAGGCGGCATCTGTGCAAAATCATAGGACTCACAAGTCCTTCAGAGCCTCGTGGCTGCGTACTGGACACAGCCATACCCTCACTAAAACTTGGCAATTGCCCCTCCATCCTCTGGCTCTCCTGGACAGAAATTTCAGCAGGTTAGACACACTCCAGAGCACCTCCAGAATCGAATGCATCTTGTTTATCCTAGACACCTATCTTACACAGTGAACCACCCACCTATATTTCTGTTGACTSTGGATGACTCACTGGACAGCTAAACTCAGCTGAAATGAATTCCATCTGAAACGTTCTGCAGGATTAGACTCTATTTTACAATTACATGGTTTTGTAGGAGTTTGAAGTGTTTTATCTAAATTTTTTTTTAAAAAAGAAAAAATCAAAGAAAAGCTACAAGAAGTCATGCTTTCAAGCTTAAGTCCGTAAATACACCAAAGCTGTGAATTTTTTCAGTAATCCATTTTCTGCAGTSGTAGGAACATGTTGACTTCCTCTATTAAGTATTATAATTGGTAAGAAAAAGAAATAGAACAGAACAAAAGGTCTTTGGCTGCTATGTTAGCTATCACCTCCAAGAATAATTTTGAGCTTGCAATTGTAATAGCCAATATACAGCAGAGAATTTAYATAAGACATTTTTGGCTGGTTTATGAGGGAAGAATCTTGGCATTCTCATAAACATCCGTGTATGTGTCTTAAAAGTAATGYTCATAATTTACATAAACTAAATAAGATAAATTGGAAATTTCAGCTCCCAGGCAAAAAGTGTGTATATAAGGCAATTTCAGATTGATKTAAGTGCCAGAAGGACTAAAGCCTACTAAAATATTGTCCCTTTGCTCAAAATGATAATACCTSAAACCTGAGCCCACACACACATGCATTACACAGATCCTTGTACCTGTCACCTCCTCCTGTTCAAATCCCGAGAATTTTGGTACCAATGTATTATTCTTTCTGCTCTCCAAGCATCTTTTCTAGCCTAGTCAGTTTAAAAGCTGGTCTGCTGTGTCTTCCTGCTCCCTCATTTTGATTTGAGMGCTGTAAATTGTCAGGTAGACCCGCAACAAAAGGTCACACTGTCAAGTGTTTGCCGTGTGGACCCAGCCAGAGCCGAGCTGCTCCCAGCCACATCTCCCCTCTGGAAAGCTCTCAATTGAATTTCTCTAATGCTGCCTGATTCCCAGGTCTTCCTCCAAAGATAACGCTCAGGTCAGTCACTCACCATTTTTTCTGCCAGGGTGTTGCCAAATCTGGAGTATGCAAATCCCTTCTCCACCCCCCCACAATGTGATAATCATTCTCTTTTGTCAGGCACCCTGCCTGTGCATCTGCAGCCAGATAAAAGGAAACCAAATTGGATCAAAAAGATGATTAAACCAAATGTCACTGTTTCACACCCACCTTGACATCTCTTCAAAAGGCTGTAAATTATCAGAGGACTCGGCAGGGGAGAATTGAGCCTGGACAAATAAAGACTCACCCTTCAAGTTTCTCAGGTGTTTCATCAAGTTCTGACTCAGCAAAGGAAAATTAGAGAAATTCACTAAACACAAAAGTGTTTTGAGGTCATTCACGGGATGTTTTATGTTGCTTTAGTAGCTCATGCCCATTACTTTAAAAATTACATTAAAAGCAAGCAAAGAAAAGAACAGAGTTTAGCCCTGAGGTTTATCCCTGTTAAGTATGCAAATGAAAYTCGCATAGATCTCTAAAAGGATATTTATTGTGTTGAAAATAGTAAGTAAAAGTGTTTCAAAATGGTTCTTCTTTCATATCCCTGTGCTTATGAAAGTCCATTTACTGYAAAGGACAGTTAGTAAAGGTGTGTTTTATTTCAGACTATAAATAGCTGAACTTTGCTAGTTCTCTCAGAGGGACACCATGAGACAGTTGCTTAGATCACACACTCGACGTTAAGGAGCATAAAATCCCAAGCCCTCCAGATAAAAAACTTTCTTTTTTTTTTTTTTTTTTCAAAGATATTGGGTACCCACACTACATACACTCCACGTAGTCCCCTTCTTCTTTTTCTAAATATAGTGTCTGATTGCATGTTCATCCAATAAGAATCATGAATCAAATATCTTTGAAATTGAAAATGAACAAATTTCACTGAAGGTTAAATTTTAAATACTCTCTCAAACTCCACCTGTCTGGGACACATCCTGAAGTGCTGCAGACCAAGAGCTAAGAAACATCTATTAAGAAAGGAAGGGTGGAAAAACACCTTAAATCAGAAAAGATAGCAGGGGATTTAAAAAAAAAAAAAATCTCAGTTCTGCCACTTATTTCCCATGTGGTCTTGGTTCATTGCCTACATTTTTACCCCAGCTTTCCTATAAATAAACCAAAACATGATCCTGTCATGTTTCTGAGAGGTTTAGTGTTCATAAAATAGTAGCCCAATCAATCACTGAWGTTATAGGAATACCAGCCATTATTAAGAGTAACATGAAAAATGAGCAGGAAACCAACTTTTCAAGAAGTTAGGGTTTTATTTTGCCTTTTCTATTTGCTAAGTTCCAAAGTTTACATTAAAAAAAAACTCCAGATGAGTTCATAAAAATACTATCCTTGTCCTGATTTCCATTTCTGATACCAAGGACACTTCTTATGCTCTGTAAGGAATTAGGCAGGCTGGCAAGGAAGCAGCTCACTGTACCCCGAGGTCTGCTTGAAGCAGCAGATGCTGCCAGGCTGACACAGAAAAGAACGGAGTAGAAAGGCACCGAAGRTCTTGTGTTTAGGAAACAACGTCCCCTGACTAAACATTTCAAAGTAAATAAACCAACTGACTAAACATTTCAAAGGAAATAAACCACCTGTTTTTGAAGATATGAGGAAAAAACACATGCATTTTCAAGATGAGAGGGAGAATTCTTACATGGAAAATGAGCAAAATTTCCTTAGAAGTCTGATGACATTTCCCCCAAGTGGCAGGAAACAACTGGCTTGGGACAGCCAGCTGAGAGCCCCATCACAGCTGCTCAGAATGAAGCTTCTCTCACAGCTTGGCTAGGAGGATACAGTTATTTGAAAATTGAAATCATACAGGAGTATTGGAGATGTAAAGCATTTGTGGAAACTCCAGTGTACATCATCAGGGATGGATGTTAGTTGCTGTCACCAAGAGGACACAAAGAAAGGTGCAATCACGTCAGACTTGCCTGGCCAGTAGGTTTTCTACTGGGAAAACCTCAACTGGTAAATGAGAAACAGAGAGTCATGGAACACCCTGAGCTGGAAGGGACCCACATGGATCATTGAGTCCTACTCCTGACTCCTTCAGGGCAGCCTAAAAATTAAACCATGTATCCAAAAGCATTGTTCAAGCACTTCTTAAAAAATTTGTTCCTGGAAAGAGTGGCCAAGCACTGGAACAGGCTGCCAAGGGGGGTAGTGGAGTCACCATCCCTGGAAGTGTTCAAAAATGTGTGGATATGGCACTCGAGGACGTGGTTTAGTGGTGAACATTTTGGTGGTTGACAGCTGGGCTTTCTGATCTGAGAGGCCTTTTCCACCCCTCATGTTCCTGTGATTCTATGAATTATAAAAGAGAGATTTTCATGGCTTCACCTTGTAGCGTGAAGTGCCGGCTCTGACAGAAAGACACAAAGGTTGATGTTTTGTAAGCCTACACAAACATGAATGTAAATACAGACCAAGAACATGAATATAAACAGAGATTATGAAAATGAATATGATCATAGATCATGAAAATKAATATAATCACGGACCAAGAACATGAATGTAACCACAGATCATGAAAATAAACACAATCACAGACCAAGAACATGAATGCAACCCCACATTATGAACATGGATGTAACCACAGATCAAGAACATTAATGTAACCACAGATTATGAACCTGAATGTAACCAGAGATCATGGACAGAGCCACTGGGCACTGAGAGCAAGACCCAATTGCTGAGACAGCCAGTGCTGGGTGAGGTGTTTCAAGATAAATGGGAGATCTTCCCTCTTCCAGACCATCAGCTGGAGATAAGCACAGATATCCTGGGCATCTCATACAGCCCTAGTACTTTTATTTATGCAATTTCTTCCCTGTTTTTATCCTGGGGAAAAAAAGAAAAAACAACCCTATAATAAAAGCTCTCTGAATAGCCACTCAAACAGTGGAATTAGAGAAATCCTGAAGAGAGAAGACAGAAGTAATGTCAACTATTTTAGGAATGTTGATGACTCAGCCTAATACTTGCAAAGCCACCTTAATTACCTGAAAATTCTATCAGACTGCAAGTCTTCTAAATAAAAGGGGTTTAGAGACTTTTTTCAATATCCTCTCAGTAAGTCCACATGTAATAATAACCTGTTTGATCCTAAGCCAAATTTGAAACACACTCAAAATAGATACCTACCTAACCATGATTTTATTTTTAAGTTTAAACCATCTTAATAACTATATTTTATTTCCATAACACTTGAGTCTTAGTTGCAGACAAGAAGAAAATTGTACCAGATAATTTAAAAGAAGTGAGAAAGCAATAGTTCCTGTGTTAAAGAGGTTATAATCAGAATATAAAAGAGGAGACAGCAGATGGGTRTACTCTGATGGAAGGACACAGGAAAATGATAAGGCAGAAATTGTTCATTATGAATGAAGATGGAGTTAGTGAAAACAAAGTTAAACTTTCATCCCCTTTTTTGAGGGCACCACAGAATAGAATTTTTTAAGGGT
The DNA here is from genome assembly GCF_030028575.1 of Malurus melanocephalus. NCBI lineage: Eukaryota > Metazoa > Chordata > Aves > Passeriformes > Maluridae > Malurus > Malurus melanocephalus. The sequence continues at coordinate 1,121,536 of NW_026623258.1, read as the reverse complement.
ATTTCAAAGCAGGTGATGTGATAATTAAGGGTAAAATACTGTTAACTTACCATGAATTGGAAAAAGCATAAATATACTTCAAAATTCACCAACTGGAGAATGAGGAATGGCATGAAGGGCCAATTCAAAATTATTTCATAAATACCAGTGGCAATAAAAAACCAGAGGTGGAATAAAAATGAAAATGAACAACACAGGCAGCTGGTTTGTAGCAGCTTTGACAAAGGGGCTCTAGTCAAAAGACTTCCAAATGTGGCACACCTTTTACATGTTAATTTAGAAGTGACCATGCAGCTTTTACAGTAAATAAAGTTAGGCCTCATATAGGCTCTCTTCCTACAACTTTATTTATACTAAATTAGTATACCTTTCAGACACATGAAAAATTMTTTTACAATGAAGTTTAATATCACTGAGATGAAGGGAATCCTCTTCATTCATTTCAAAACTAGGTTTGTGCTTTATTAAACAACACTTGCATTTTTTTCTATTCAATAAATTAGTGAGATTTTTATTGATTTAATTTTACAAAGAACGATGAGCTWTGGAAAAGTTAAGAAGTCACTTTTTTATCCCAAAACTAGATACTTACCATAGGATCAAAACAGACTTCGGTGATTTTTTTTCCAGAAGTGCTATTTCCATTGTAATRTCAAATCATTTTGCAGCACTGAACTCCTGAGGTAAAACCTGTGACACTTTTTSAAGGTGGTGCACATAGAATGAAACTTTTCTCCTTGGTCATCTTTGTTCCTTAAAACACTTGGGGAGCCAGAGGAAAAATACATCCCAAAAGTCATGCCATCCATTCTTGGAGTTTTTCCCAGAATAAAACTGTCAGAAGGATCTTGCTGTTTCTCGGTGCTTTTAAGCAGGTGTGGAGCTCARTGCAGAGCACATCCAATAATGCAGAGCACATCCAATCCCACCGCAGCCTTAAGAGCTGCAAGGTTTGTGACACCTGCAAAAAAGCAAGTCTGCAGAAATGGAAAGCACCTGGCTTAAAAAGTTTTAAGCCCTGTTTTTCAGAAGCTTGGGATAAACTTCTCTGACAAGCCAAAAGAAAAAAAGAAATCCCAGTTACCTTCAGGTGGGGGGCTCCTCTGCCAAGGAAACAGCAGCACAAACAGAAACCCTGAATGAATGTTTGCAGTAAAATTACACTTTTCTTACTATTATCACAATCATTTGAGGTATATTAAAATGGCACCAAGAAGACAGACATAACTCCTCAGTATGCAATCATTAAATAAAAAAAGAATAACCTGACCTYATCCTAAATACCCAAAGAGTGAGCAAAGAGGGATGCTGGGATGGGAAACTGAGGCAAAGAAACACTAATACACTTGCCTGAGGTAACCAAGCTTAGAAATGAAATTTCCCAACTCTCACACCAATATCTTAACCACAAAGTTAATGCTCTACTGATCTCTATTTTATCCTTTACAACATCTAAAAAAACCCATTTCTATAGGGTTTCATTTTCTCATTGCTTTGACTGARCACAAGGGTGAACCACTGCAGGGTAGGCAAGCAGATGAATTGTATTTGAGTTAGACTACAGTAGGAAAATATGTTTGTCCTTTAACAGTGAAAGATGCATTTTTCATTCAGGCAACTCAAAAACAAATTCTTTTTTATTACATATTGAATGTAGCTAAAAGTGAACATATTTCCTTATACACCTGTGCTCAGAGAAAGCAAAGACTTTTGCTTTCAGAAAATAATGGATCCAGCCAGTTCATCCTATGCAGCTTGTTAGGAACTTCCTCAATTTSTCATGATTTCTTCTCTCATAATTTCTTCAAAATTGACAGAGACATTTGTCCTCACTGAGAACAGAGGCCAGACTGCAAATGCAGTTATTTTAAAGACAAGTTTATGCTGAGTTTTCCACATGTAGCAACACTAAAATATTATATATCCCTGAAATACAAGGCTTTTCACTGCACATTATTAAAAGCAATTTTGTCATAAACTGACAAGCAAATGTTTTATTAAACCTGTTGGAATTCATTGTTAAATAACAACAGTGTTCAACATTTATATCCTTAAATCTCTGCACATACATAAACCACCAAATCTTGCAACACAGGTGGATCAATTTTYCTTTCATTATTATTACTAAATCTGCTTTACAACATGCAGCACTGAGGCTCAATTTCCCACTTTCCATTTGCCAAAAGGTGCAGATTTATGGCATCATATAAAATTCAAAGGACATGGATTTGAACAGCCCTGAGCTGTGTATGTACTCCTGTGCCATGTGTCATCTCCTCTCTTCTCCTCCAGTCCATCTTTTCACTGACCAAGCCTGCAACACACTCAGGTGGGAGTGTGTAGCTCTGGGACTAGAAGGGTATTTGCTGTAAAAACAGAAATTTTTGCTTCTGCTTGCATATCCAGCATCCTCTGCTTGATAAAGCTCAGATGGTTTTGCTGAGAACAGGATGTGAGCATACCACATAAAATTTCAGGGAGTGCTTAGAGAGTGCATCATTTCTGTGAGGATGATGCAAGACATGAATTTTAGGAAATATGTTCTCTAAGCCTGTCAAAAAAAAGGTTAAAAAGGTTGCCAAGACCTGGTATATCATTAATTATAATTATCAGTTGCCCCATCATTTCATTCAGTTCTCCTTTTGATCATGCCAGGAACAGAAGGAACCACATTCTGTCAAGGCCTTGTGTCAAATGAATGGAGAATATTATTTTGTATTCAAGCAGTTCACATTTCAGGGCACATGGGCTGATCCCGTAAGAAGACAAATTATGGTGAATCACTTCTATTTATGCACTCATATTTTGGGCTGGGTTTTTCTCCCAAAGCTAGCACACAACATACCATTTCCCTGAACAACTCTGGTGCTCAAAGTTCTAAACACTTTTCTGGGCTCTGCCCACAACACTATTTTTCTTTTTCCATTTATTTTCCTTTATTTTTTCCAGGCCCTTGGTGGTAATATTTTCCAGGGTGGCTTTGGCTCTTCCCTATTGTCCTTTCTGYGTTCCTCATTGCCCCTTTGCACAAACAAATCTGGGATTTGCCTAGAACCACATGATTGTTGTTATCTGAAACCTCAGCCTGTTTCCTCCAAGGTGACCCCTGTTTTGGCAGTGAGAAATCCATTCCAAGGYAGTGGCCTCAGTGATCCTTCTGCTTTACAGGAGCTGTTCTTGCATCTCTTAAAGTCATCACGRGCTTCAGATGTCCAAGAGTGGTTCAAACACAATATATATTTCAATTTAATACTTCAAGGAAGATGCTCCTTGTCAACTTGGATTTGCTTTTCCAATAAGCCCAGTGGGATCACTTTTGCTGCACTTTGCAACTCAGCCGTGTATGGGAGCCAAAGCCAGGCTTTCTGTGTTGTTAAATCATTTGTGAGATCCCTGGCATGCTCAGCTACCTCTCCCCAAGGAGCCCAGGCTCTGCAGCCACCCTTCCTATTTTGGGAACGAGAGAACTTCCCCAGCTCAGGAATGCTATGGATGTGTCCAAACTTTGACATTAGGTCTGAAGGACAGCTAGCTTTGAGGATCTGGATCTTTTGGGATAACTGGTATAGGTGTAGTTTGTTATTTGTTCCCAGAAAGCAGAATATAAAGCTTTTAGCAAACTTGGAAGCAATGTTACACAAGAAGTGAAGAATCCATCTAGGCTGTCCCAATGTCCCTGATCACACCTCTCCTCAAATTTCCATCYTGTTGCAAGATTTCTTGCTGCACTCTCTTCCTTCTCTCATTTCCAGGCAGGTTCCTTGTCTGCTCTCTATCAACAATAAAGCTTCCACAACTCACAGAGTGTGCTGGAGCAGGGGGCTGTTAGGGGCACCCTGTTAGGAGCCTGACTTGCTCCAGCCCTCTCATTCTTCCTTGCTTTTTTTCCAGAGTAGCAGCTATTTCAACCGCAGCATCAGCAGTGCCATTCTTTTCACCAGACAGCTTAACATGCACTGTAAAACCTTCTCTCGATTTTGCCATATTTTGTAAATAACATAAAAATTTTCAATTACACAACAGTTCAGTTGTCTCCCAGACCTCAGTATGGGCTTAGCTTTTCATGAGCCACAWAGGACACAGCATTAATGATGCACCCAGACCCTCCTCAGCTGCGTGATTTATCCAAAACAGTACCTTTTAACACTAAGCGGGTGCCTTAGGTGAGCAGAGCACTATCAAACCYTAACCATTTACACTGAATGGTTTCACTCTGCAGTGAAACCTCACTGGTGTTCCCCACAGGCTCTGATCCACATTTTGTGCTTGGTTTATTTTATTTTGTTTACCCTTGTTTTGTTTTATTGTTTGTTTTTTTTTAAGTAGTTCCTATTATTCATATCAAGGAGCTAGTCTTTCCAATTTCAAAAGATTATTCCAATCCCTAACATAATATCACCATTTCTGTTGTTACTGCCCTAGACCCTGCTCTACCTTAATACCTTTCACATCACAGACTTCAGAAAGCCTGTGTTGGCATAATCACCCAAGAATTCATAAAATCTGTATCCATCAATATAAAAAAAAATGGGGAGGTCCCAGATAATGATTTAACCCAAGAGCAGACAGGTTTCTAAAGCAGATAAGGGGACTTGCCCTGTCTCTCAAAGGAAGCCTGGGATGACTAGGTCATACTTCACTGGCCAGTTTTTAGATACTTAAAAGTTAGATAAAACGAGCCACAAACCTACTGCATGGGAGCCAAACTGACAGATTATGACACCATGGTGCTGGGCACTGTCCAAAGTTATTCTGGCCAGCCCAGAAGAGTCATCATTTCATCCTCTGAACTTCAGAGAATTGGTTTGCCTAAAGGTTTTCGCTGCACAGGAAAGTAGCATTGCTGGCATGCTTAAGTGGAACAGTAAGGGAGATTGGAAAATTGGAAAATTAATTAAAAGAATGTCAGTGGGAAAAATACAATCGGAAGCCAACCTTTAAGCAACCTCAAAAGCTATGGGATAATCACAGTATCCTAGAGCCACTGCCCTTAAAAGCAGGCGCCTGCTTTGCTCCTGCTGCATTGGGAGCTGCCTTTTCCCATMGAAATGGTGCATTTCAGTACAATCCCTCCTGCACCCCTGCTGCTGTTCCCCCTTCAGGCTCTGTAGCAGTGATTGATGTCCCCGTAACTCAGTTTCCCCTCGGACAGAATGAACTGTGAGCAGAAACATTAAGAGCAGAAGAAAGTAGAAGGAGCAAGCAATGAGAGATTAAGGCAACAGATAGAATAGATGTCTGAAAAGGGATCAAAATGTCARTGATGAGCAAAGAGACTAGTGATGTTAATTATGAAATAATCAGAGAGAAGTCATGTTTTTTGCCTTGATATTTATTGCAGTACAGACGTACAGGGTCACAAAGCAGCAGTGGGGTAAGGACTGTGAGATCTATCCTTCTACAAGGAAGGAAGAAGGAAAGATTACAAGGAGACCCATGGACTGTGTGGACAAGCTACACGAAACAGGACAGATGACAAAGCCAAAGGCGAGAGAGTGGAGAAACTACAGCCTTAGGGAGAAAGAAGTAGAAGACATTACTACACCTCATTCCTTCAAGYGGTGCACATCAATAAACCAAGTGGCTGCATCTGCTATGCCACTGCGACGATGCAGCCTGCACAAAAACCTCATCTTCCATTCCAGACTGGGAGCCTGGTCAAATGGTTGAGGTGTTAGACTGGGACTCRAGARCACTCTCAATTTCTATCTTGCCTCRGGTCTCCTGGCAATCTGGGGGACATCCCTCCCTCAATTTCCTACCTGTTAAACAAGGATCAAAATACATCCTCTGTCTATTCAAGATGTCTCTTCTCCATTCTTCATACAGCACCTCGCATCATGGAACCACCAGCTGAAAGAACAGCCCTCAGTAAAGTTCACGTAATAGCTATAATATGCCTTAGATGGAATTTGTTGAAGAAAAAGAGGGTTTAATTGTACCAAGATTTCAAAAACTATGTATGCACAAAGGGCTTTTAAAAATGATTGTGTTTATTTTTAATCTTATTTGCCAGCCTTATCTTTCAAGCAGTCAGAGATAGCACCAATATAATCTGGCAAAAGCAACAGTAATTTAATGGAAGGAGTAGATAAAATGTCCAGATGCATGTCCAGCATGTAAATCAAAGGACTCGCCTTATTGTACTTGTCAGATTTAGTGAGGAAAGGTGCAAAATATCTTAATGAGAAAATTGTTAAGACTTGTATAGTTGGTATGTCTCCTGCATTGCTAGGAAAGTGCTAGAACACAGGAAAAAGAGATCTATATTATTACAAAGTAATATAGTGACAGGGAGACTTGGACTCATAAACACTCTGAACTAAGAATGACGTGAGCACCATAAACAAGTCTTTGTCCAGAGAGCTCTCACAAGTTCGTAATACATATTCTAAATCAAGAAGCCCATAAAAATTGCTGATAGACAATTCCACTGGGAGAGACAGATCAAGAGGTGCCTGTGGAACCACCATAAATCCAGCTGCTGTGGAGAATCCAGAAACAAACCACCACCAGGCACAGTTCAAGACCAAGTGCATTAAACAAAAGACTTAGGGAAAGGATCCAAAAGMAAGAGCCAACATATGGGAGCCAATATTTATTTCTTGTTCTGCTATCTGACCTTGGAGAAGTTATTTTGGGCTTAGACCTCAAAAGTACTGACCAGTCTGTTCCCAAATTAACAAAGCCACTAGGAACATGCCTTGCCAACACTGTTGTTCCTTGCAGGCACAGAGAAGGTGCTTCTGATCCCAGGGCAGAGCCTGCCAAAGCTCTCTGTTATGAATGGAAAGGGTGGCATCTGTTCTCAAAGCTGTATTTGCACAGGCTGTGAATCACACCATCACTGTGGGTAGGCACCGGCTGATCACACTCAGATCTCATCTGCACGAACAGCACTGAGATCCTGGAAGGGGACCAGGCTACAAAAGCCTCTCTGCAGCCTCACTTCTACCTCTCTGCACTCAGCCTGTGGATCTTGAGCCCAGCTCATGGACCCTCAGAAGCCTTGCAAGTTCCCAAACCRTGTTGGAGCATCTCTGCTAAGTGTGACTGCCAAGTATGTCACTGTTCCCAAGGAATGYTGCAGGACCTGACTGTCCCTCAGGGTTCTTCCAGACTTTGATAGACCCCATCCAACATATCCCCCATRAAAGCCTCCCTGCTATTCATCTCTCAAAGTCCTGGAATCACACCCTTCTGGGTGGAAGGGACCTTAAAGCTCATCTATTCCCCACCTCCCTGCCATGCACAGGGACGCCTTCCACCATCCCAGATTGYTCAGAGCCCCATCCAACCTGGTCTTGAACACTTCCAGGGATGCAGCAGCCATAACTTCTCTGGGCAACCTGTTCCCATCAYTCTCACAGTAAAGAATTTTTCTAATATACAATCTAAACCTACCCCATTTCAGTCTGAATCTATTTCCCTTGTCCTGTCATGATCTTGTAAATAGTTTCTCTCCATTTTTCTTGCAGGGTCCCATTAGGAACCGAAGTCCCATGAAGGAAACACACAACTAAGCACATTTAAGCTCAGGCTGTCCATTTTCTGGACCAGATCCCTCCCTGACTCATATCAATTCTACTGCAGTATAAGGCTATTGATTTTAGTGGTGGTATTGCTGATTTACACAAGGTTGAATAAGAGGAGAGCACTGGTGACCCCTGTAAGATGGGGATAATAATCTTTACCAACAACCCAAGGGAAATGTGAAAGTTAATTAATTAGTATTGTAAATCTCTGTGAGATCCTMGCAGTCTATAAACGAATTCAAATGGTACCAGAGAGAGCACATAAAATACTTCTTCTTTCAAAAGTTTAAAAACACAGGCAAAGAGGAACAAGTAGAGAACAGATCCAAACATCCAAATTTTGAGCAGTGTGTGCATTTCAAGCCCTCTTCCAGTAAAATGGTTTAAGACACATATAAGACATAAAGTGTTTTAAATCCTGAAAGCAAGATTCCCTGACATTTTCTTTAAAAGAAGTTGCTGTCAATACAGCCCAAAGAAGTTCATAAAAGGGCCTGTTTTAAGTTTAGTCAATTAAAGATGCRAGCAAAAGAACTTTAGACATCATTGACCCAGATATTCTATGGCATTTATATTCATAAAAGAACAGAATATGGACACAATGAATTGCAAGAAAAATTCCCAATACAGATGGTTAACTCACCRTTCTGCCCTTCAGTAGTGCAGAAGTCGGAAAGGTGATGGAGTCAGATGTAGAGGGCTATTCCCTGATCAAGGGAGGAAAGTGTGCTATTTCATAATAATGAGAAAGAAAAGGAGATTTTTTTAAAGCTGTTGGAGTGTCAGTATGATGCTCCAATGGAACAAAGGCTGCACTCTCTATGGACAACCAAGTTCATTCCTGAAACCTTCGTAGGGTTCACAGTTTATTTGCACACACAAATATTTAAATGGGTGCACACGTGGTTTACAATGGATCATTGTGATTAGCTACTCCTTCTACAGAAATATATAAGGACTCCAAGTGGAACAAGGATCTTTCTATATTGTGCTGTACACAAACAAATGGCACAAAAACCAAGAATTTAGAATGTCCTTTTCCCAAGAGACTGAGAACACATTCAGTTGTGTTCCACAGTCTCATTCTCTCCACTGACCAAGGGAAAAATCCTGGKAGATCTATTGAAAGACTTGAGTAGCCAAATTAGGTCCCTTCTTAAGAGATCATGCTTGAAAATACTACCTAAAAATATTAGAGGTCTAAAAAGGCTAATAAAATATGACATGCTGTGTTCTTTATCTAGTGGGGGGGGGGGGATGTTTTGGTTTGTTTGCATGTTTATTTTTTAATTTGTTATCACTTACTGTCCCCAAAGTCAGCAGGAAGTCGGGTAACCGTTTTAAGTGCCGTTTAAGTAACCGTTTAAGTCTATAAATTCAAAGTGAGCATCGCTGGGGAATCAGCAGAGTTCCTCTTCATTTAGATGACTTCATGGTCTCCATCTGACTCAGATAAATTTAAAGAAGAAAAAAAAATGCTCATCTATGAGCCACTATCATCATCAAAACAATGACTAAGTTGGAGGAGGCTGGTTGGAACTCGCCAATCTCTCYGAGTCCCATACAATGAGAATTGTCAAAAATGGCACGACAGCTGTAGATCCAAATAAAAAAGCAGGGGAAGCATTGCTAACTTAATTTGCAGCATCATGTTGATAAGTCAACATTTTTGCTGCTGGTTTTGAATGGTTTTCCCTCTAAAGAGCCCGTAGCTTGCTCTACCCTGGCCTATTTGTAGCTGGGCTCTGTGACTACAACTGCACATACGAGGGCACTACTTCCACAGTTGTCTCTCTATACTGTAATTTATAGCTTCCTTCACTTCATGAGTGACCTGGCTACTGATCATGATCCCTTATGTAYATGCAAAATCTTTTTTGGATGAGGCTTTCCAATAATTGCTGTGTTGTAAAGAACTGGTTTTGGATAAATGGTAGTCAGGCCGTGTTAAAAAAAAAAACACCCTGAAAAGCATCAGCATTTTTCAGCTTTCTCCTGTGCTCAGCGTGCTATATCAGGTATAACCCAGGAGAAAAACCAAGCAAACCATGTGACAGCTGAGAACATGTTTTGAAAAGGCTTTGGAACAAATAAGCTCAGAATATTTTTGTAACCAACAGAAAGTGCATTGTTTATTAGCACTGATCCCCTCAGCCAGAGATTACACCTGGATCCTAACCTCCAATTCCCCATGACCTCTGTGTTTCTTCTTCCTTGAGAATGAAATGCATTTGCAAAGCAGCATGAGGAAGATTTTCTGATACTGGTCTTTGTGAGTTACTACATGGACCAGGCTTGGCTCTAGCCTGTGAGTCAGGCAACCTTCCCCCTGCTCCCAGCTTGAAGATCTGAACTTACTTGCGTAAGTAGACATCTTTATGGTCTAACTATAAAAACATCTCTGCTTAAGCACTGTGCCCAACAGGACAGGAAACCAAAAACAGGGTTTAATATAATGCACCTGTGACAAATAGTTTATTCACTTTCCAGAGGAGTAGAGAAGGAGTATCCATATAGGACATTTGCTATACAGCAATATAATAGCTGTGTATAATGCTGCTTTGTCTCCTAACATGTGTTGTCTTTAATCCTTAGAAATTTGTGAAGGTCCAGAAATTTTGAAAATTTCTATCGTGGCTCTTAGTGCCTCAGTTTTTCCATCTATTTTCTGCTGGCGCATTATTGTTTCTTRCACAGCAACAGTGTCTAGAAAAACAGAGCCTGTAGGCCAACCAGCTCAGCAGTCCGTGGTGCTTTGGTAAGACACGGAAAATTACAGTCTCTGCCCCAGACATATAACAATGTGATTGTTTATCTTCATTATAGACCCCTTATTGAGCCTAATGCTTCTCAAGTGCTTAGAAAGCCTGCAGTGAAAGGTGGGTTGTAAATGCAAGGAGTAGCACCAGTGATAATAGATTACTGTGATTGAGGTAAAATCACTAACAAATATACCGCGTGGTGCATTAAAAGTAAAGAAAAAGCCAAGGATTTAGTAATCAGCTATCATCAAGCTAAAGAAAAATATCTCTCTCACCAAGGAGTGTGGCTAGAAAGTGATGGGTGGACTTCAGTTCAAAAGTTCAATTATACAATTTCAGATTCAAAGGAAACTTCAACTCAGCTATTGCCTGGTGATACGATTACTGAAACCTTGAAGGAAAGAAATTGAGTTTGAGCTGAGTGTAGGAGCAGTAATCTACCAGGTGGAGTATTCAGAAAACATTAACCCTATAAATGCCATTGACAAAGTAGAATTGATTAATGCAGCAGTGTCTTATTTCTGAAGGTAACAGTCAATTTCTAACTCATAACACAGAAAAAGTATAGTTTCAACTTCAGGAGTTAAATTGTGTCCAAAGCCTGAGGAAAAATTCTCCATCTTGAATACCTGATAGAAGAATTACTGTCCTGATCTAGTCAGAGGTCCATCTAATCCTGGCTCCCCAAAGACACTAAACRGCATCGCCGATTTTGGAGGAAGAAAAATAAATCTTTTAATAGTTTTGATGTGATAACCTGCCCCAGTGAATCCCTTTCTTATATAGGTCATAAATCAATTCTATGCTCCAAGTTACCAAGTTGTTGGCACTGTCAAAATCTTTTTTCAACTATTATAGTTAGGAGATAAAATTCAATTTTTGCTATGATACYTATGGGTGGTCTTCCTGTCCACTTTACTAACATCAAGCCTTGACATTTAAGTGTCTGTCTTCACATAAGCACATGATTAAAATTGATTTCATTTTGCATTTTCATGGCAAATTTCCACSTGCAACACTAAAAATCTCTATATTAGCATCGATCTTGCCCTTGAATAACTATCAAAGCTAGAGCAGAGCAATGATTGCAATAATCTAGTTCAAAATCCCACTTAAGAGACTGTGCATCAGTTTAACTCACAAGTCCAGCCCCAGATCCAATGTCTCATATCTGATCCAAGGATTTGCTTCAGAGAGAGATCCCTCCAATTATGGACAAAAAAGCTTCTTATCCCCAACATAAAAAATACAGCAGATTTGTATTGGACACAAGGAGCTGAGGGTGGTGAGGCCCTGGCACAGGTTKCCCAGAGAAKCTGTGGATGYCCCATCCCTGRAGTKTTCAAAGCCAGGTTGGAAGGGGCTCTGAGCAACCTGGTGTAGTGGAAGGTGTCCCTGCCCATGGCAGGGGGGKTTAACTGTGYTATTTTTTAAMGATTACTTCTGACAGAAACTGTTTTATGGTTATATTTCTGATTATGATTTAATSTTCCAGTGATTGTATGAAATTCTGATGTACAGTATTTTATTCTTGAATAGTAGCTGTCCAGGCACAGCAGGGGAGGACAATGGACAATAAGCTGAGCCTGAACCTTAGAGACACTCACTCAATTTCTATGTCCTGTGCAGATGATGAAATTCAGTGCTTAAATCCAGCTTTGGAGTCTCATCACAAATGTTTGTAAAATTTTCAGAACTGACTCTGAATCATGGAACGCCAGGTTGTAAGGCACCTCAAGGATCACCTGACTCAACCTTTATGCAAAATTATGACTCAGCACCATGTCCAACCAAATCTTGAAAGTATCCAATGTTGGGGTAAAATCCCGATTTTGCTTTGCACATGACCTACAAGAGACCCCTTTGTCAGGAGAAGCAGCTGGAAAACAGGACACACTGAGATCTCTGTGTGTCATTAGATGTCCCGGTWACAGAACTGAGTCGTGCTGCTGCTTAGTGCAGTCAAGGGAAATCTACAAAGCCCTTGAAGTGCCCAACCCCTCAGATATCAACATCTTACACTGCTGCAGGCATCTCAGGGATCCTCCTACCGGTCCAGAAGGACACAGGTCCCCTGTGGATTGCAGCACATCTGCCAGCCTGCTCTGTGCTGTGAGACATCACAGAAAGCCCCTTGTGCAAGGCCACCAGCTCTGTAGGTCAAGATTCCAACACAATGAATGAAAAAACTGCAAAGGGCAGCAAGCCTGACTGACCACTGACCAAACTGTGAGCTTTCATCAGCACTAAGATTCAGCTCTCCCAAAGTGAGGAGATAAGACTCAGCTGTTCCTGTGGGAATTAACTGTGTGACCCCTTGAAGAGGACAGCCTGGGGCAGTGACCACACCTTTGATGCCAGAGGAACTGCCAATGCAAATAAATCCCGGGCTGTTGGCAAAACGTGGCACTCAAGGAGAAAAGCTCTTAATCTCACTAGACAGCTGGGATAAACATTTATAAAGGAAACATTTTCAAAAGACTAGGCAGATTATAAAGGCACCAGGAGTCACTGAAATCTTGTTAAACATTGTTCACTGCATTACTTTAGATTTTAGTTTGAACTTACACTGTCAGATAAATTCCATTTATCTCCTGAATGCTTTTCTCACTGTGTTTGTTGCTAAGAATCCACACCTTCAGTGAAGATTTACATTTTGTCCTTGATCAAGACAAAGATAATGTTCAGCTTCAATCATTCTAAGGCACTCTTTTTTTTTTCTTCTTTTTTTTTTCCTTTTTTTTCTTTTTTTTCTTTTTTTCTTTTTTTTTCACTTTTCTGGGTCAGTGTTTCTTGGTGTGATGGTGAAAACACAGGCTGTGGTGTTCAGTTGTTAGTAGGAGAGAAGGATGTTCTCACAGGTAAGGGACTGAATTAGTCACCAAAGAGAAAGAGTCGCTCAAACAATTCCATAGACTTCCAGCCTGACCTTGGGAAAACTACATTACTCTCCCCATGGATCTATAAAAGAAGGAAATAAATGCTTTTTCTTCTCCTTCTGCTGACCTTGCCTTTTTCTACACACAGGACCAACCACAACGGGAACAAATTTTAGTCAAGATTCCTGATCATTCTTTCAATRCAGCCTATCATGAATTATCAACATGGTAAATTTGGTGATTTAACCAATGCAAATGCTCCACTATAATTCAGAAACATAAAGACCTAAATTATATTTTTGGAAGAGCTGTAGAAGAATTCCCTTGAGCACTCCCACACCTCCATTTGCTATCCTATCTCACTTGTCATTAATTACAAACTAATGAGTGCCAYTTTCTCTTCTGCATTGATACTTTACTTTCTCCTCCTGTGGGGCCATCAGCAAGTACTGAAGGACGTGTCCAGACTGAAAGCATTTATCTACGCCATCTCACAAAGCTCAGCTTTTCAGATAAAACAAGACTTTAATACAAAATAACCCCTCTTTCCAAAAACTAATTTCACTGATAATCTCTTCAGCTGGGTGCAGTCTGTACTAGAAATTAATTTTACCTGTACTCTTACTTGGAAGCTGATAAGGGTGACCATATACCCCGTGASATTTACCACAGCCCTCTGTACTTTTTCCTGATGTGTTAATACCATCTTTTGACCTAAACTATCCTTGAGTTTGGTTTTTGAATATTTTGCCTCCTTGGTAGTACAAAGAAGATTATTTTGCTCCAAGTTCCTTGTTATAAATTATGTTTGAGGCAATGGAGTGATTTATACTAATAAATCTTGATCATTGTCTCTGTGTACTTAATGACTGTCTACAATAATTAGCTGTGATACTAAATCTATACTTTTAAATTGTTACACTAGTTGCTTGCATGGTTTTGGCTTGGGCTAATGAGCTCATTAACTCATGGGCATAGCAGGAACCAGGAACCACTCCTGGAAAACTGTTTGGACAGAGTGATCTTATTTTAGATGGTTGCAAAGTCTGACAGTGCATCCACAGTCTGCTCTCTCCTACTTGTCTGTCAAGTCACAGAATAGCACTGGGTGCATTTACCACATACACAGCCACCTGAAAGCATCAAGGGAGGAACTGAGAATGTCTAAAAAGGCAAAATTATCTAATTGTCCCTAAACCACACTGTAGGTGGGCTGCAGACCTGCAGATTGCATGTTCTTTTAGCTGATGATAGCAAAAGAGCCAATATTTTATACCTGCAAGATGGATGGAGAAGTGCAATCTAAAATAGTTCTGGGACTGCCTGGACTGTCCAGGGCTCCTTGTGAGCTGGTCAGAAGCCCCACACCTTCATGGACTYTGTCCCTCAGAGCCAACCTTGAGAGGGACAGAAGCATCAGTGCCTCCTGCTCYTGCACCAGAATTCCTCATTGCCTATTTTGTGTGAAAGATGCCAAGTGGTTTCTGGGGCTCAGACCACAGGCTCTTCTCTAATGCCAAAATGGAGAAGGAAATTTTTAGAAAAGTCAGAAAGCTTTTCTGTGGTTGGGAAAAAAAAAAAAAAATAAATAAAAAAAAAAAAAAAAAAAAAAAAAAAAAAAAAAAAAAAAAAAAAAAAAAAAAGACTATCCCACAACCTAAAAGTGATTGAAAACTCAGTGTCATAACTTTCCTTCACACCAGTAGACATACTGAAGTTATTGGTAAAAGCATTAATTAATCACACAACTTCAAAGATCTGTGTCAGTAATAAAATAAATACAGACAGTATGGCCAGACTGTTCCTGAATATTGGATGTGTTATTACAAWAATTAAGGTGAATAGTGATTACCTGTCTTGCTTGTTGATATTTTCTTGGGCAGATAGCTATAGCTACACTAAATGACATTCTAAACATATGTTTGGAGCATCATTCACTGATGCATTAACCCCTTTCATATGACAAGAAAAAGTCACACATATTAAGTGCTAACGTGAAATAATCAGCTCGAGCTTCAAGGAACAGTGATGGGAAATAAACTATTTGCAAACTACAGAGTGAAATTCAATCAAACCATGTTTTGCCTTTATCACTCATCCATGAGTGGAAGTTCATTGTTTACCCAAAGTCTGATCTATGGGTCTTCTTTTTAAAAATACAGCATATTGACAGAAGTGAGTTAGACACAGACTGTCTGAGTAGGGTAAGTAATCTGGGAGTGCAATAGATCAGAGAAAAGAAGATAAAATGCCAGCAGTTTACCTTTCCCCCAGGAAAGAGGGYAAGAGGGAAATTACTGGATTGGAGTAAATTTGAACAAAAATACTTTCTTTTCAAACTGGAGAATGGAAGTTCCAAATAATTATGCCCAATTACTCTAGTCCATCATATTCAGCCATATGCAAGATTCACTTCAGAAAACTGTCAATATTTGGCATTTCACGTGATTAGCCCCTACCTCCTGTTGTTTCAGGCTACCAGCATTACCTCCTGTCACCTCTCCTCCTCCCAGATTTACTCTGTCCTCTCCCTTGACTCTGCAGCAGCAGCTGTGTTGTTATCACCAGCAGCAGCCAAACCTCCGCTGCTTCTCCAGGTGAATTTGCCTCCCATGAGCCATCAAAAGACAGCAATGAGCATATGGTGACTCTTTGTATGCTTATACAGAGTTCTCATCCCAAATTCCTCAGTAGCATTGTTCCATGCACTCAGACACCCACTTCTTTCCGCTACAAAKGAATCTGCAGTTCATTCTCATGGAAAGAGATGGATTAGATTAGATTGAATTTGTGAAGTGCTTTTTTATCCTTTGGGAAACAGGACTTTATAAAAATGCAGGGGGTTGTATTATCATTAAAGTGATGGACTGAATTATCATTAAAATGTGGAAATTGCAACCAGAGCTTTTTCTATTACTAAAATCCTCATTTTATAGAGGTCAGTTTTGAGCCAGTTTTCAAATGTCCAGCATTCACAGCAGAACTGTAAAGATGACACTGCCTGGATCTACCAGCACAGCAAAACCACAAAGGACCCAACTGCCTTCTGAGCTGGGAGGAGCACTTAGGTGACATCAAACTTTTATAAGGTAGGAAAGAAGGATCCCAGCACATGAATGCTAAAGAGCAGAGGAGCCAGACTAGAGTGATGAGGAACACCACAGTTTATCCTATCTGGCTCAAACAGAGCACCATCTAAGAAGACTAAGCACAAAGAGAAAAGGTTTAAACCATTCAGATAGAGTAGTAGATAACCCAGTTTATACCTCAAGTTACTCCATGATCTTGAGGCCAGGATAATTTGGACCCCTAGAAATGAGAGACAGACAGCAGCATCTCTCTGATACAGAGAGAAAAGTATTTCAGTGTCCCTTGGAGCAGTCTCTGGGAGGTGAGTGAGGATATTGCACAGCCAAGGGGAGGAGGGTGATAGCACAAGACTAGAGCATCAATGGGACCATGAATGGTTAGATTCTTCACATGCAGAAGGAAAGGATAAGAGGAAAGATCATACCTGGTACTCCTAAAGAGATGTAAGACAAGAGGGAGTGAAAGGAGGGCTGTTTTATTCAGGCAGAAAGTGAAACAAAATCMGATAAAAAATTCCTAGGAGGGTCAGACTCACAATTAAAGGACTTGGAATTTTGTTTGTAGATGACTTTGGGCTCAGAGCCACAGAGCAACATGGGCACCTTGTTTCTGCTGACTTRCATAGAAGGCAATATCCTCAAAAGACCAGACTCAGTCTTTCTCAATGTCATTTCTTCATCTACAAATCAGGGATAGCAGCACCGCACTCTGCCAGGATTTTAAGAAGAGAAACCCATGAAGAGTTTGCTTACACCAGTAGCATTGAACGTATGAGAAATGAAGGTAAGGTAAACAATCAGACATTAATAACTTGTGTCTTACTTGTTTGTAAATATTGCAGACATTGAATCCCATTCATTCTTGGTGCAATGTCATTAATAAGGTCACATTCTGCATTGTCTGTCTTTATCTTTCTAATGATCCCTATGGAAAATTGAGGCAGAGAAAATGAGAAGCTTTATTGTGCTTAATATCCAAAGTGACAAGCCTTTGTAAGTGGTGAAATGAGATTCTTCTACACAGGTATAGTGATGAGGCTTGAAAGAAGCCTKTTGCTGGATTAAACAGGGTAATTGCAGTACAATTAGGTACAAGCACTTAACTCCCCTCTTCCAAATTCTCAATTATASTAATAAAAATGCTTTTGTTTTGTCTTTTATGCTTCCTGGCTTACAAATGCTCCTGTCTTCTGTAGCTCAAGAGAAAAAAAAAAAGAAGAGAGAGGGAGAAAGAAAGAGCTTTGACACATATCCAATGCAAGTGGTACAGTGTTCCTCATGATACATTACAGCAACGCTTAAACCCTGACAGCCTCAGCGTAGCAGCACAGCTAAGTCTATCACTCTGCTTTCCTGCCTTCTGAAAAGAGCTTTGGATAAAATGCAAAGCAGCACTATTGAAAAGCCTTCCAGAGGTTTCAGGAATTTTTTTTTTACTCATCTGGTAAATCATCTTCCACTTGCAGAGCTCATGGGAGACAACTTTGACCACGAACTGAAAATGGGATCCTTTTGATTGAGTCATTCTTTCTGTTTCACGATCATCATTCCTAAAAGCAGCCATGATTCCTGCAAACATATCCATTACTGGCAAATATTCTCTAAGACACCTCTGTGAAAAAAAGATCCCCAAGATGGAGGAAGCTGATGTAGCTCCTTCATTACTTGCAATTCTTTTCTCACAGGATTTGAAGGGCACTTACATCACTTGACACTGTTTCACTGACTGGATGGCTTTAACTTTTTAAAAAAATTTAATTAGGCTAACAAAAAAAAAACCACTGGTGAATAGCAGCGATCTTTCTATGTGATTATCTTTCTTTGAATGTAGATCTGCATATTTACCTAAAGGAGGAATGGGGGATTGCCAAGCCCTAACAAATTTTAATTTGATTTTTACCTGTCCATTGCACTGTTCATCACAAGAGCCCACCTCCAGTTCATACCCTCTGCTTCCTTCCCCTCCCTTTGCTGCTTTACAGGGCAGATCTATCCAGAAATCATGCCTGTTTTTACTGTTTGGTKGTCCTACTTGATTTTATCGGGTTTTTCAACATTGCACAGTGGACCACTTCCAGGTTTCCTCTTCACCTGTCTAGTATCCAAAAAAGGCACAGGATTGTTCCAAACATGCCCCACAGGACATGGAGTACAGGGGTACAAAGCAGAATCTTTAGGACCTGTAACAGAACAGAATTTTGGAGGTGCCCACAATTTCCAGTATGGAAAGGGAAGAGGGTAATGTTTGGTTTCTGACACCTTACAGGCCAGATGGTGGGATTTCACATTATCACTTTGCCACTTTCCTGTAAGTTTAGTATTTAGGAAGCCCCAGATATTTTTATCCCATCCCTTCAATCTCTTGGATGCTGTAATTCACATTAAAGCAGATGTACATTACTGCCTCAATCATCCTTGCCCCATGTTTTAACCTTCACTAAGCCCACTGTTGTTAAGCAGGCAAACTCCACATGCATGGCCATCCAAGAGATATTCAGATACCTGCTCAGCTGCCAAAACCAAAACAGATTCTCAGCCTTTCAAAAAAGTATTACTTCTCATCAAGTGTTTTAGCAAAGGAAATACCTTTCCTGCAAATGTTATGGGTGATGCTGTGGCCAAGTAGAGCAGATGCTCAGAATCAAAACAAATATGCATGTCTATTGGGAGTCTGGCTACAGAAAACTCTGTCCTGAAGAGCACTTAGGTATTCACTTAATTTTATTCATATGAGTAGCCTCAATAACATTAATAGGCATGAGGCTTAAATAACAGCTGGATAAGTGCCCCAAGTTACAGAAAACAAGTAAGAAAAAAAGAAAAGCAAAAAGGAAATAGAAACAATGCAAGGATTAGCTGATTTTTATTATTATTATTATTATTATTATTTCACTGGAATTTTTTTTTGTATATCATTATGCTAAAATCTATGCATAAATATGTATGCCTGAAGTTTCATTAAAGCACATTAATCCCACATTTTATTACTGCGCACATTTCAGATAAGTAGGGAAAAAGATTCCTTGACCCAAAGAAGAAGCTGATTCTGTCTATCATTTATGTAAAGTTTCAGCATATCTCCAAGATGTTTTGCAAGAGAAGAAAAGACTGTAATTAATTTTAAAGGCGCCTCAAAAATGTTCTGTTAATTCTAAGGTGCCTAAGAGAAGGGTGGGAGCTGCTRTGTTCCTAATTTCTCAGTCAGCTCCTTGTGACCGTCTAAGCTGGTCAGGACCCTCACACCACCGGGTGGATGACAGGAAGAAGAGTTCAGGATAGCCCAGGACACCTGAGGTGACACCAGACACACCAAGAGAGCAGAAGAGGCACATAGAGGCATCTAACACCATGAAAGAGAATCCATTGGGCTGACAACAGAMCCAAAGCAGTCTCACAGCCTTCCTATGCAGTAAAATACTGTAGGCCACTTCAGATGTCACTGGATGACTGCACAGACAACCATGTCACACTTCCATCTGGCCATCTCAGTGTCTGCTGACCATCTCAGTGTCTCTGCAGGTTGCACTGACCCCATTATTACCTCCCATCTGAATATCAAGCGCACCCAAGTATCTATAGGTGGCCTGGTAACCATAGGCATGTGCCTGCAGATTAATAAATTCAGATYCTTAATCTCCAAATCTGCTCCAGCTGTTTAACATGGTTTGTTGGGAAAGCGATAGGCAGTTGGAAAAAATGGTCTATAGGAACCGTGGTTCCTGTTCCCTGTCAGACATAAGGCTTTTGCTGTTAKCATTCTTGTGATCCTAGCTGTTGTGAAACAGAGCCATCTGCACTTACAAAAATAAAATCAAAATTAGATTATATATTTCCTATTTTATAAGTATGTGGATATATGTTTGTATAGAAAAGCAGTGAACTGTAAAAGAACAAAGAGAAAAAAATCTTACTGTATTGGTGAAAGGACTTATGYATCCCAGAAATTTCATTTTGCAAGAGTCCTTTCCAATGTATCAAATTTCTTTGTGCATATGTTCAGCAGTAGCAGAAGTACACACTGCTTTGTCTATTCTGGATAGAAATGTAACTGTTCTGGCTAAGCATTTATTTGAAAAAAAATACCTTCTAAGAGGTTATTCTCTTCTGCAGATCATGCTCTGGCTACATGCTAAAAGAAGATATCTGGGACCCCAAGAGACTCATGGATGAGGGATACAGCGAGAGAAGCATCAGATACCCCRCCTGAAGTCACTGCATGGAAATATCCCTTCTGTCTGCATGCTTCATCCACAGTGATGAGGACAAAAGCTTTTTCCAGATTTGAAAGAAAAAAAGCAGTGAAGATGATGAAGTGTTTCTGTACTTTGCTAAGTTGGCTTGCATGAGSCACAGACAGAAACTTTAACATACATCTCATTAGAAACTGTTTGAAAATCACAAACATCCTGTTTCTTATTACAATGTCATGGTTTAGAGACATTGCATTTCCTGGAAATTGACAACCACTCAATCTAAAATAAAAAGCTTCTTCCAGAAGGACACAGCATCACTGCTCTAAAGATTATAATTTCTTTTCACGCCTCTCTCTTTCCTGACTTCTTGTCATGAATCAAAAACAGATGTGTTCACTTTTCCTTARAAGCAAGTAAATAACCATGGCATGTTGTGATCCTACTGCCACATCTCCCCCGGCCCACCACCTTTGTCCCTTTAGAMCTCTTGTTACAGTTTTCAGAAGATTTGGGAAGCTTCTATTAATTTTCTGGCCAGAGTACACCACATGGATTCTTGTTCTCCCAGACACACTGTCAGTGCTCAGCATTAGATCATAAATATGTATTTACATGAGGCTGATGCTGATAACAGCTATGAACCTAATAGAAAATTTTGCATTCAACAAGAGAAAAGATTTTCGTTTTTCATCAKCCTGTAAGTCTTGCTTTCAAATTCATTTCTTTCCACTGGATACAATCTAATATGGTTTGAGAGTATCATAGCAATCTTGATGCAGCACCTGTTGAAAAATACATGGCCACCTCCTGGGGTGTGGATAAAACCTCAAAATGGAGAATAAATAACTTATTATAAAGAACTGGATTTCMAGTTGTTATTCACGGTAATATAAAAGAACTCCTGCTTTATAATTTAGAAACTCCATCGGTTYCATATCTTTATAGCATTTTGAAGGCATACATCAGGTAGAAGGAAAGAATAACCATTTACTTTTCCATTAAGAAGGGTGGAAGAAGGGGAGTGATGTACTGCTTTCTGTATAAAGGTACTAGACACWGCTGAAAAACTGAAAATGAAAAACCTCATAAAAAAAATAAGGAGCTCATGTCTTTCCCCTGTGAAAGAAATAGACTAAAGGAGGTCCCCTCCTTTAAAACTTTAAGGGGGAAAAACCCCTCAAACTGGCCCCCCAAAAACCCAAATAAAGATGCACTAAGACATTGGGTCAAAGAGTCAGAAGGCATGTGCATGACAACAGATTTGTACTTCTGGCCCCAAACCAGGTGAAGAATGAGTTCCTAGTGGGGGTTATAGGTTTGTGTTGCATGCAAGGTGGTACACTGGCTGCATCAATCATCCATGGTGTCTCAGTGCAAATCCATGGACCGGTGAGACAGCTGACACTGAATTGAGTTTTCGGCCTCTTGGCCAGAACAAAATCAAATGCCATGGTATCACAGCAAGTGGAAACTAAAAAAATGCAATATAGTGAACAATAACACATAAAAAAAAATCAGGAGATTTGAAGATACTCAGAGTAGGCTGACATTTAGATGTTGTATTTCAGTTTCAAAAAAGATGGCTATTACGTGAAAGCTATGAAATGTGACATTTTTTACCAACTAGCACTAAGCTTCTTGATATATCCGTTACATACTTTCTCTGCATGTACCTATGCCTGTGTGTGAGCACAAGAAAATGGAGTTTTTCATTACAAGTTTGCACTGCTTGAAGCAATCGCAGTGCCAAAGGTCTAAAATTATCTCATATTCTTTCTGTTTGGATTGTTTTTTCTGTCCTAAGAATTGGGTTGTCTTTTCAAAGCTACCTGGAGAATATGGATGAATCTCAGTATYCACTCCATCAGCCATTATCTTGATCTAAAGTACAGAAACACAACAGGAGCTGTTTGAGGATGGCATACGCATAGGACAAAAAGAATTTGTATTTAGGATACCCAAACTCAGTCTGCTACATCTGTGCTTCTAAATTAAACAGTCCAGGAAACCCAAACTGTAAATGGTTTGRACAGTCATGCTTTTTCCAAAAAAACCTTGCAGGCATGGTTTAGTACTCATCATTGGCTGTRGTCCATTCCCTGCAGGCACATCAGATGCAGCCACCCTGAGTCAAAGAACCAGCCCTGTCATGCCACATCCACAGCCAAAGGCTTCAGCACTGCTCCATTCACCACAGAGACAGAGCCACTGCATGAAGTTATCATGGCATGACCACAGGCTCCTCTAATGCCTTTTGACACATCACACACCACACTACAGGCAGCAGAACAAGTAAAATGCAGTGAAAAACAGTGATTAATTATGTATACTTTTGGCAACAGTTGGGAGCATCGGAATTCAGAACTTATTTATTTGCATTAAAAAAAAAGCAACAATAAAAGAGTACTGGAAGGATAGCCTTGTGCCTGACCACAGATCTGGCACAGCAGTGGATACAGGTCTTAGCTGTGCTGAGTCCTGCTCTGTGACCTTGGGACTTAGACTTCATATTCTTGTGCCTCAGCTCATCAACAAAACTGCAATGACAAACCACCCTCAGTTCTCAGCTATTATACTCTGCTCATCAGGGCAGTGTGTGAATATCTCTTAATATCATTTTGGACAGCATGAAGCTCAATGGGCTCTCGCTCTCAATTTGGGCCTCTAGGCTTCTGGAATGCACCAAACAATAAAGTTGTATATTTTGAATAGCTTTAGTAAATCATCTATTAAAAAAAGAGTTTTTGCAGAGCTCGCAGTGTGCCTCATCATGGGATGTACTGCCAAAATTGTAACAATTAGCTGTCTATCTTAGGTACTTCTGTGGCTCCCAGAACCATAGTATATCAGTATATCACAAACTTTAATGGATTTTTCCTCCCCATCCAGCTGTGAGGCTGAGAAGGCAGTGTTAGCATYGCCCTTTTACAGCAGTCAGTGAGCCCTGTGTCTGGGCAGGGGAGCCTGGCAGCTTGGGAAGAGCCCTGCATGGTCCCACTGCTGCTGCCCCTTGCCCCCTGTGCCCTCACTATAAAGGAAATCTCAGCCTGCAGGCTGCAAGGGGCTATGGCATATCCTATCCAGATCCCAAATGAGGGGACTGMAAGACACTGCAGAGCACATTTCTCCATCTGCCTGGAGCTTGTCAGCAAGCCCAAGTCATTTGGAAGACTAAATGCCACTGATTTCAGGAAGGTTGATTTTAAACGCACCTACAAACCCAGGCTGAGACACAGATCTGTGCTTTTAAATTACAGTTGGATCTGATCACGATGTGAGATAGCTTACCCACAGCAGCTACAAATTGTGCCAGATTGAGTGCAATTGGCTGTGTGAGCTCTGGGATTGACAAAGCCCAAGGGGCTGACCAAGGCTACACAGGACATTACTGACAGGGAAAGCCATTTCTCTTCCACAAAGTCCAAGGCAGACCCTGCAACCTCTAAGCYACTTTTCCTTTTAGATATAATTTCCCTCCTGGGTAGCAGAATCAGGGAATAAGAATTTTGTAAGTACCCTTTCCCYGTCGTGATGATAATTTACCAAAGAAGTTGCCTTGCAGCTTCTGGAAATAAAGTGGTTACCACAATTAAGTTTCATTTCATGAATATGTTTTATTCAAGAGACTGTCAAATTGATTGTCAAACAATCCTGAGCACAAATTTTAGGAATAAGTTCCCTGGAAACATTGCCTTCCTTTCAGAGAGGGCAGGAATTGGAAGCAGAAAGCCTTTGAGTCCTTAGTGGATCTGACAGAGAAAGAAGATGTGGTCACCAATTTCTTCCCACTAAACCTTGAAACCCCTGGCAAGGTCCCTGACCCATCACAAGAGATGGAGAGGGACAGAAGGAGCTGATGATTTTAAACTTATTGCAGAGTTAAATGAAACTGTGAAAGTAATCTGCATTTTGAAAGAGAATGAAAAATCAGTTAAAAGCCAGGTGCATTCTTTTCAGGTGATTTTCCCAAAGAAAATATCTGTAAATTTGCTTTCTGGCAAAGAACTGGAGCTTTCCTGGTTCTTCTGAGACATATGTCAGCACTGTCATTATTTTGCTAAGGAGACACACTGGGTGAACAAGGCAGAGGTGGAAGCTGAGAAAATGGTTGGTTGAACAAAGCCATCCTTTTGTTTCCTGCTGTTAGGCAGCACTTAAAAGAAACTGAGGTGGAAGCTAGTTTTCTTTTCAGCATGAGGTTGGAGAACATATAGGATCTTTAAACGCAGTTCAGCACCTTAGCCAGTGAGCAAGAAGTAATTAAATTAGATTTGTCCAGGCTGGTTGTTAAGTTGTCCTGGGTGGCTGAACAATGGGCTTCTCTGAGCTTGRAGAAAATACATGTTTTTAAAATTAGATGAAGCAACAAGAAGACAAAGAGATATGGGCAGGATGTTTTAAATGACAAGGGCTACAGAGACAGAAAATC
The DNA here is from genome assembly GCF_030028575.1 of Malurus melanocephalus. Classification (NCBI taxonomy): domain Eukaryota; kingdom Metazoa; phylum Chordata; class Aves; order Passeriformes; family Maluridae; genus Malurus; species Malurus melanocephalus. The sequence goes on along the minus strand of NW_026623258.1, from coordinate 1,096,649 downwards.
CCATGTTTGTGTTGCTAAGASAGCATGAAAGGACATTAAGAAGGTTTTGAAGAAAGAAAGGAGACAGAAGTCAGGCAGAAGAAATTCAGAGGTGTGCACATAGAAAACATATAAAGGAGACCAAAAGTATGTTATTATTTTTGTATTTTGTTTTCTCAGTCTGTGATGGAGCTACATAAATCTAAAACCAATAGCTGCAATAAGAGTTAGAGTAGGGAGAACCTACAAACAACTCCTACTGCATCTGCCTCTGCTCCAGGCATTCCCCAACTTCAGCTGCTCAGGCCCCAGGATGTGCAGGGCTCAGTGTCATCCTCTGGAGGAACATTGCTTTGAGAGGCAGTGGTTTGGGATTTATGTCCCTCAGCAAGGAATATGGTCTGCCAAGACACAGATATGCTGTACTTTTTTTCTGGAAAACACACACACARGCACAGCTCACTTTGTGTGACACTTTCAGCAAATTAAAAAAAAAAAAAAGTTACATCCATATTCCTAAAAACAGATATATATTATTATTTCAGTGAGATGTGAACATTTAAAAATTTTTTTGTAACTCCTATCACCACCATCTTTCACTTAAGATATGCAAAACCTCTACTGCACTGACTCAAAAATGAACATTTCCTTTTACTTTGGGGCATGAAGATTCATAATTTATATTACTGAGAAACAATTTTCACAGTATGTTGTTCTGAAAACCTTACTTTTTTGTGACATTATTAATTTTTGTGTCTTTTTCAGCATCCCATTGCCACTGGTTTATGACAGTGTGAATGATCATTTGTGCGTTTGCATGTCTGTGCAAGTCAGGGTCTGTGTAAAAGGGAGAAATAATCCCCTAGCACACACCCTTCACACAGAAGGTTTTCCATTTTTATATGGTCTTTTGTCCCACTTTTTTAYTTCAAGTCTCTTCAAAATAGGAACAGCGGTTGCTTCAATACATTTAGGATGCAATTTGACAAATAATTGTTTGCAATTGATGTTCTTATTCATACAAGATGATCCACTCATGGCAGAGAGGCTCTTCTCAGGCACATGAGGGTGGCCTTTGGATTGAAAACAGCGTAATTTCTTTCAAAAATGAAGTCATCAGGGAAACAAAACAAAACTCCAAGAAAATGCACACTATGTGTCAAATTTAAAACACAGCTGTATCTTCCTTCTAGTGGCTAGCTCAGCTGGAGAAAGCCATAATTATCTAGTTTAATGTGGCTATGGGACCACCACAGAGTTTGGGAGTCCTGCAATTTTCCATTAGCASAAAATTGACAGAGTTCCAGAATTTATTTTAAGTTGGACATGGACTTTACTCTCCTACATATGGTAAGAAAAAGCCAAGAAGAATGTGATATATTTCAATCCTTATGCTTCCGATTTAATTCMAGTCTTCTTCTGTATCTTTTATTACTATTAATTTTAATTTAATTGGAAGAGCCTTGCCTCCTTTGCTCTAGGCACCACATACATTAATTAAAATACAAAAAGAAAGATTAAAAAGTAATTCAACAAAAATTCTTTTGATTAGACCAAACACCAGGGTCCGGTAGGTCATCTTAAAACATTCCTCAAAGATATCATTCAGAGCATCTACAGCTTTTGCTCTTGGGCCTCTCCAGGACAAACACCAGTGCAGGGGGTCAAACAGATTAGAAAAACCAAGCCAAAGAGGAGCTCAGAGCRTATCTGGMAAAAAAAYRCGRCCAACAAGATGCTCCATCCAGATGRAACCTTATTGCTAACCTCARTTGCCCAGTTCAGRGAAGGTGAGGAGAAAATACTCTCCCAAGGAAACGGGTGAGTGCTGYACTTCTGGCACCAGTTTTCCAAATTCTCCTTGGCAGAGGGAAGGCGCCTGGCAGCCTGCAGGGCAGCGGTGCATGTGCTGTGGCTGAAGGTGTGGGATGGTGCATTTTGCTCCAGCTCTCGTTCCCAGCTCCTCCCACAGGAGATGCCACAATCACTCCTCCTTAAGGCAGCTGATGCACTGGATTTATCAGAGAAATGATCACACTCACCTCGCTGGGAATAGATTTTGTTGTCCTGGACTTTACTCAGGGCCTCAGCTGTATTTTAGGTGCATTTTGCTTTCTGGGAACTGTTGTTGTAAAGCCCTTTTCATACTGATTCTCTCTTTGTACTGATTGACTTCCTGGACAAAGGAGGTTGTAGTTCAATTCTTCCAAGGATTTTAGGAATAAAGTAGCTGAGCTGATAGCAAAATACATAACCTCTCTTTCAAGATAGCTACTCTATTACACTTTTGTGGGACTGCAGACACTGCACCTATACTTTAGAAAAGGCCGGACTTATACACTGGTAAAAGTGTTATAATTTTGGTAATTTTTTTAAGTAATCATTGCATATAGAATAACATTGCATRTAGTTTCTTTATAAATCAAGATAAAATAATATCTAATTAGCACAAATTCTGCAGAGAGAAACCATGCCTCTATTAGTATTCTTTGCATGTGTTGATAAATTAGCAGGTAAAGGAGAAAACATTCCTCTGATTACACAAAGTTTTTGACAGGGTTGCCAGCAACATGGTACTCCTGAACTTAGTAAGTCACACAGAGGCAAAGTACCAGTGTGAATTAAGAAATGGCKAAGAGACAGAAGACAAAGGTAGAATTAATGGCCAAGTTAAAAATTTAACAGCAGATGCCTTTAGATTCTCCATTGGCACTGGCATTATTCAACATACCTTTAACACCTGGAACAGGAGATGAACAGGGAAGTATCTCAATTTGCAAATGACAATATATTATTTACATAACTGAGATCTGACTACCATTTCAGGGATTCTCAAAGAAATTTAACATACACAGGTCTTAGCTTAATGAACACCAAAGACTTCATCACTGAGAAATGGAAAGTAATACAAATTAAACKGAGAGAAATTGAGTTACACATACAGCATACACTGATATAAACTATGTTAGAAAAGAGATCAGTTGCAATTGTGATTGTGTAACAAAGACTGCACTTACAATTAAACAAGCAAATGCAATTTAATAACAAAAAAATACATAATACCGGTATATGAAATAATGACATGCCATTATAATCCTGTATCCAAACAGACCCTGTTATCTCAAAAAAGTTATTAAAAATTACATGTTCAGAGACAGGTTGAAAATCATTAAGAGCACAGAGGTCACTTATGTAAAATCAGAATTAAAAGACTGGGATTGTTGACTTTGCAAATTAGAAGACCTAGAAAGCCTACACAAAAGCTTATGAAATAATGAATTGCTCAAAAAGGCAGATTGCTAGCTCTGTTCTCCTTTGCCAAGGAGACATTCAATGAAAATGAAAGATAATCAATTCAAAGCTGATAGAATGTAATAATTTTTCATCCAGTACATGATAAGACTGTGCAACTCCCTGCAGCAAACAGTCATGAGATCAATATTCCAGTAAAACCCAAAGAGGAACCAGCTTYCTTACTGACAACAAAAATATCCCTCCTTTTAGCAACTTGATGAAGAAGGATTAAATATTCCAAGGTTTAAATCAAACTCTGATGATTATGGACTTCCTTGAACATCTCTCCTGCAGCATTCCCACATGGGGGATCATTGATTCAGCTGGCTTTGGCCCTCACCAAAGACAAACATAGCCTGAATGGATTCCAATTCTGATTTAGAAGGACATAGATTATTATGTTATATTCTAAAATTATATATTCCATATATTCCCCTCTTTTAAAAAATCAGATTAACAGACATGCCTGCACATACATCCCTCAGTAGGACTCTGGCTAATGTGCAGTGTGGGTAACTGCCCAGAAGCAGTTTGTCATTTTGGGGTGCAGTGCCCATGATATGGCTCCTAAATTCTCCTTCCTGTGACGCTTCTTCCTCTACACATCAGCCTGCAGTACCCAGTGAAGGCAGAAGCTTTTGTATTGTCAAATAGTTCACAGAGCGAATTTTCTATCTCTTCTTCTTCTCATTGTGATAGATAGCACAACTCTCCTTCCTCTCATTTACAAAGATTTTTCTCAAATGAACTATGAATAATTAAAATCTAACTCCATTTGTTCATTTTTTTCTTAATTGAAGAAATTAAAGATGTATGTAGTGTGACTTCAAGGACTGCATATGAAAAGATATACATTATTTTATTCAAGTATAGCACTTTAAATGGCACAGCACATATTTTTCTACTAATTCATGCCTCATTCAAGTTAAATATTTGCCCTATATGTGGCAAATTAAGCTAATAAAAGCAATTTTATTAGACGCTGGTGTTTTCGTCACATCTGCAAACTCCAATTTTTCCATYCTTGGGCTCACTGAGCAGTAAAAATTTCCTTCCTACACTTTGTTCTCCTTTTTTTAACCCCAACATTGAGTTATCGCATTTATATTATTAATGAGACTGTCCATAGCGAAAYAACTGAAACATAGATTCATTATGGACATAAGCCCTCTTGCTGCAGGGCACGAGCACACCGCTGGCTGTTTGGGGTTAAGCAGAAATCTCCCCAAAGGTCTGGTTGTTACAGTTATTCATTAGGAGATTAGCTGCATCCTCCCTAGACGTATCTCATTATGATGGCTTTTGGAGTGTGGATACTGGAACAGACTAATAATTTAGCAGGTTCTGTGCTGCTGTTCCTCTGATCCTAACATGCCACTGTTAGAAAACTTACAGGAGATCATTACTGGAGGCAAAAGAATAAGCAAAACCTAATAGRAATTATTTTCCATATGGATCATTTGCTAATTAATTTCATCTATGGCTAATGAAAAGATGATAGGCTATTAGATCATTGGATCATTGTAAAAATTTGCTTGCAAYGCATTCTTAAAGACATTTTTCTTTTTTTTTCACAAACATGCAACTAYTAGAATTTTGCATCTCATTCTATTCCAGTGATTGTCCTTCCTACCACATTTTGAAGCCATCAGTATATTAATTATAACTTGTTTATTACACAATACAAACMATAGAAGAGTGAAGTTTGTTGAATAATTAATTTCACAATGATGTTTCCAAAATCCCTCCCATCAGAATATTTGCTGTTCCTCCTCATTTTTTCAGGACACACCCCAATCACAATTCTCCACCATTTCTTTCAGCAAAAAATCATTCTCAATTTCCCAGAGTGAGACCCTCTTCAGACCCTCTCTCTCAACTTTGCTTGTGTAACAGGCAGGTGAAAGTTGACTTGGGCTGTGATTAGTTCAGCATTTCTGCACAGGGAATGGACATTTGGCCATTGCCAGATGGAACATATAAACCAAGGGTTGAATGGCCCTTGACATGTCTTCAGCTGGAGCAATGATCTACAAACATCTACCAGGCTGTTGATTTTCACAAAATTTGTAGGAATGTAGTATCTTTGAAACCTTTACTCCTCTKTCAAGCAGCTGAATTTGGCCCCTGGGTTTAGAAGTTACAAGGAGTGAGCTGACAGGCAGCATGATGGCATCAGACTCATTTGCTTAGGAAACTTGGCTAAAAATACCAAACCTTAGAAGCAAGAAAATGAAGTGCAAAAGACATCATAAGCTTTACAGTGCTCCCATGATAAACAAAAACATGTTATCATTGCCAAGCACAATGGAACAAGATTTCACCATCGCATCACAGGCTGTGAATTGCTGGCTGTTGGTTGAAGTCAATGCAACAAGAATGTGACACACTGCAGAGCTGCAACAAGAATGTGACACACTGCAGAGCTGACAACACACTTTATTCACTGCCCTCAATTAGGAGCTGGAAGTTCACACCATAAATTAGTGTCTGTAGGACCTGACATAGATTGCTGTTCTGATCCAGGSGCTGGCATTACAAACAGGAAATGCAGGTCCAGAGCTCCTCTTTAAAACTGGCCTTAAAATGTTGAAGTCTTTGGTGATATTCACCTGCCATGAAGTCAGACACCTTGATGCAGGTGCCCAAGCTACAAGGCTGCTCATCCAAGCCTCCCACTACTGATGCTGGAGAAAGACTGGCTTTTCTGAAGAGCACCTCAAATCAGCTGCTGTACAGATTCATCCTTTGAAGGAATTTCTAATTCTCTACTGATCAGCAAAAGAGGCTTGTGAGATTCATCTCATAACTTAAGCTCCAAACATTAGTGTCTAAAGATAGATGGAAGCAYCACCAACCCTTAAAATGCTTGAAAAATGACAGGGGTTTATTAACACTTTTCTGGTTTTTTTTGCTTTTCTCTGATGGCACATAAAGCAAAACCTCYTCATTTATTTCTTTTCTTCTTTACCACTAGCATCACATATTCCTTTGCACCTTGAAGGACATCTGTTAGCTGGCCACATTTCCTTTTTGCTGGCTCTGTGAAAAKGGAGATCAAGCAATGCTAATCCATGATTCATGAAAAGTGAGGTCTTATATGCATCACTCAGGCTCAGCCTGTATCTGTTGCAGTTTTGAGGAAACAACAAAATGCTGGGTAACTATGTGCCCAGGCCAATTAATTTTAACTAATTATTTCTAGATCCTTCAGGACTGAAATGATTAGGGCCTGAAGTTGTTTCTGTGAAAGCTATAGTTTAAATAAAATATTTAGWCCCAGAAGAATACATCTCACCAGTGTAACACAACTGCAAGGCTCARTGATCTAAACCCATTTTGAGTCTGAACTAGCAGACTGGATCAATTAACGGGGCAAGAATGATAARACTAATCTGTTGTGGCCACCCTTCCAGAGTGCTTATTGATACAAAGTGGAATATGATAGCTGGGCCTCCATGTTCCCTCAGCAAAGCCTAAACCCCAATACCAAATGGCTGCATTCTTTCAAAATTCTCTCATGCATACCCCAAAATCTTGGTCAATAATTTATTGTCTTTTAGGAAAGATATCTGACCAGCAGGACTGCACCTAAGTGGTTAATTCTGCTCACAGAMTCACAAAGGACTGAACTGCAGCTTCACCAGGAGCTTGAGGGAGGAACAGTGGGATAATTCACTGCCAAAGAGGGGAAAGGGAAACGGACTGTTTTTCAGAGGCCACAATCTTTTCCCCATTTCCCTCCAGCACGACCGTCTCAGCTCCATTATTTTGAACAGCTATTTTCCCCTCAGGCTCTTGCAATGCCCAAGCCCGCAGAGGTGCAGAGCCATGACATAATCCATCACCTCCCCRTGTCCATGGGGAGGTCATTCCTTCAATGAAGTTGCTCTCTGCAATGCATGGGTCACTCCACTGCAGAAGATGGGAGGAGTGCTGCACTGTCGGATTAGATGCCACGAATTAATGTGTTTAGGACAGTGGAAATAAAGACAAAATCCCCCCTTTYTGTCTCCATGTTATTAAACAGTTTAATTTAGGACAAATMAGGCTGACAGSCCTCACTGAGGAAAATCCAGCACCRTGCCTGTACCTTTASAACAGAATGATTCTTAGAAACCATACATTCACATCTAATCAAAGCTTTCTAAAAKTCCAGCAGGTACCACCAGGATGCAAGAACATTTTGGCATTTCCACCTCCCATTAAARTCCTCCCTTGCAAATTAAAAACAAGTGAGATTCTCGTTCATGGCTAAGTCCTTTTACATTGCAGAATGGCATGAATAGGTATCAAATATATTATGTTGCATACATATAGCTTTGCATGGGTGCAGAACATCTTGTGTGAAAGGAAGCGCTTCAATATTTGCTCAGTATTTCATCTTCCAATATAATTTCAATATGTAAAACAAATGTTACTTATACAGCACACCCTTGTAAGTCATACAGACGCAGTTCATTCCACCAGGCAGGTTTTATTAGTCACAAATCCTAGCCAKCTTGTTGCTTTTTCTTGTATGTTGTAGTGTTCATAAGACAATTGAGTCTGGGGACTGGAAAACAACCTCATATGTAAATTTGCATATAAAGCATACCTTTTAATTTATTGTTTGGATATTAGGTGCTGTGACAAGATAAGTCATATGATGTGTAATTGGCCCGGTGAGGATTTGTTGGTGTGTATAATGTATACACTTTTATTAAAGTACAAGAAGAAAATTACTTTGTCAATCATTTCTAAGATAAAAAGGGCCTGGAGAAAGCATTAATTCTTCTGCTGTCACTTCTGGCACAACTACATTTTAAAAAAATATTGCTACTGTACTTTAATCTTAAATAATTCAGAAGTTTTCTGATTTCTGATTTGATGCGAAAGATGGTCAGATGTGTTCGCACAGGCACACACATGCGCTCACACAACAGGCCCCCAAGATTTGAGTTAATAATTTATAATTAAAAATCCAAATAGATGAAACAGATGGAAATGACGCCGCTGTCCCCATTTTGTCAGAGGAGAGGTARACCCCACCAATAGGTAAAATCAACCCAAACCCTTCTGGCACTTCTAGCACGCATATGTTATCAATACACAAAATCATTCTGTATCTGTGTTGATGTCCTTCCACTTTGCTGGCAATAGGAAGACCTATTCAATCATCATCAGAAATAAAAGTATTTCCTTTGCTTTGCTTATATTCCAKCCTTGCCCACAACAATGTTATCTTGCTCACAAACAAGGAAAGAGAAGGAAAGGTAAAGCCTTTCCTCTTGAAGCACAGACCTGCTGTCCAAAACCTTTCATTTCCACCCACCACTGCAAGCAATGAGGTATCTCTTCCTGCTTCCTTGCTTCTCCTCCTCTGACAGCTTTTATTTGATTCTAACACTGTTCTTGGGGACCATAGCAAATTTTGTCACAAACGATCCACAAAACAAACACACGCACCAAAGTGGAAAATGTTCTTCTGTCTTTGGGCATACCTGGAACAGATTAATCTACAGATTGACCAGAATGTCTGCTAGGATTTTTGTAAAGGAAAAGAAAAAAAAAAAACAAATCACTTGTCTTTAAGCAAAGCTACAGTCCATCTCTGGCTTCACAAGCTTCTATGTGAAAACAYGCTACAGTTAATAAAGTTTACAAAATACTGATTCACACCACGCAATCCATCCTGGGCCACTAMCTCTTTAGCACTCAAAGCTACTTCTCCTTAAACTAGACAAACACCCACTTGGACTACTCAGAAATTTTGAAACATAACTCTCCTCAGAGGCATTTCAATAATATATTAAGCCAAAAGATTCCTATGATAGCACCCTTTGGGTCACTTCCCAGTCGTGTTATTTACATGTGCATACACAGTCGATTGTGATCTGTGTGCAGCCTGGGGAAGGGCTTTGCAGAAGATGCCAAGCCAGTCAGGAACCAAGCACCAAACCACTCTCTGCTTTATTGGCCACTCCTTTTGTGGTCCATTCACTCAGTGCCTGAAGTAAGCCCTGCCAGGAGGTTGGGCACCCATGCCAGAAATACCAACAAAAAGCACAGAGCCCAGGGAGCTCCCTGGGCCCAGAACTGCTCCAGGAGTAAAGAGCTGGTGGCCAACACACCCATCAGATTCCTCAGGATGTCTCCTGAGGGCTGCAGCTCACAAAAGCACAAGCATTTGCCTAACTCTGCTGTCCGAGGGCAACTCTGATTGAATGGCAGAGAGARTCAGAGCCATCCCAGACTGGCTTGGCACAGCCTCCTCCCCTCTCTCCTGCCACATCACTTCCCTTTTGCAGCCAAACATTCTTTTCCGGTGGGTTGGTTTTTTTTTGTATGTAACTTCTGAAGCATTCATGAAATGAGTCTTTGAAAGAAGTGTAAAACAAGACAGCATCACATTGGCTCCTGTCCTCTCTTCCAGCCTGGCACAAACCTTGAGGCCACAGAGGCAAAAGTGCAGCCGACAGCAGCCCCCCTCTTTCATCCTCAAGGTGCAGATGAGGAGCAATAAATGAGTTGTGGCTTTTTCCAATATGATTTATAACTAAAAACAGGAATGGGGTGGTTCATTTCAAAACAGCACATGTTCCCCACCACCGCAGACCAGGGAGCCTGAATAAAAATATTCCTTTCAAAGAGCTCCTGACACAGGCTAACGCTGGCCCAGGCCTGAGCAGCATTTGGGAGTGTGGTGATTTCTGCAGGCCAAAGCTGTACCAGGGCCTGTGATAAAAAAACATAACAAAATAAACTGCAGTACTCCATGTGCCCCAACACTGACCTGCAGGTGTGACAGGGTGTCCTTTTCAAACAGGGCTTGGAGCCACCTGGCCCCGGGGAGGGGATCCCTGCCCATGGTGGGCGGGTTGGGATGAGATGATCTTAAAACTCCCTTCCAAACCAAACCCTCCTGTGATTTTATGACTCCACAGTTCCATGAATACCTCCTCCAGTGCTCCTCCACTGATTCCAGGTGCTGCTCACATATCTTCCCCTTTGTTCACCAGGATTTTTCTACTTTTTTTCTCCATTTTCAAGGTACAGCTCCCAACCACTGTGGCTGAGTTTGTTTTTCTCCTCCTGCTGAGTTCCTGTCCCATCCCTCCACACTGCAGCAGACCCCAGCTTGCCCCACATTCTCACCTATTTGCTCACTGGGATTGAAATATTGAGGACCTAGAATAGCTCTCCAATGACAAAAAAAAAAAAAAAAAAAAAAAAAAAAAAGCATATAAATATTTTTTCAGAAACTAACAGTTTGTCCAGATGGAGGTAGCTGTATGCAAGGACAGCACTTCCCTGACACACAGGCAATCTATCTGCCAGACTTCAAGTCCTTGCCTGAATTAACAGCTAAAAGCAGAACAGGCAAAAACTTGCTAATAAAACAACTGTAGGAGTTTTGTTTTAATATTGGCAGAAAAACATATTTTCCCTGACCCAGTTTTAAAAARTGCTGATTCATTTTTTTTAAAGCTTTCTAAAATATTCAGCTAAACACAGGCGCTTTTCACATTTTTGGAAAGTTTTAATCCAAATTATTACAGTATGGCAAAGTTATGAACCACTCAAAACAGAATTCAACAATGATAAGGACTAAGAAACTTTAATCACAGGCTTTGCAATGGTGGTTAATCCCCAGAGGGGGTTATTACACCAATAATAATTTTTAAAGATTATGGAATTATTTAATTTTTTTTTATTTCTTGGCTTGGAGAGATTTCTCATCTAAACACATTTTTACATCTAATTGTTATAGAGAAATGCAGCAGTAAAAGTTATTGCAGCTCTCACATCATTTAGACTGCTAGATTTTGCTAAGTAAAAAAGCTTCTTGGAAGAGGGAACAGTGGCAGAGTAGCACAGACCTTACTATTGTTCCTAAGCCTGGATTTTCTTCCACAGGATAATGCAGTCACTAGTAACCTGGTAACAAATTCACATTTCTGTACTGGAATACATTATTTTGTTATATTTAAACAAGAGAGGGGGAAAAAATCAGGAAAAAAATATATGTACATTAATTTTATGRCTTTTAAAATGCCATAATGCTGTGAACATCATCTCTTAACTGGTAGAAAGATGGGCTTCCCCACACCATTACAAAAGAACACACATTTCAGACTAGAAAGCAGAGAAAGTGATAAATCTCCCTTCTGAGTATCAGTCACCATTTTTTATTGTAGCAGGCAAATGCATTCTGTTTTTTAAACCTTCACATTAGAAACAAGGAATAGCTGGTTTAAACTTTGTTTAAAAGCTGGCCAAGGTTATATTTGCTTATGTAAGCTTCATTAAATTCCAGTTCCCATCTGCTTTTTTCCCCTACCATTTCCAAATCCTAAATAAAAGCATTAGTCCTCTCTGCTGGTTATAACAAACAATTCTTGTCAGTTTTTGCTCTATCAACAAAAAAACCTCCACCCTTAAAACCTTAGCTGATAGCCCTTTATAAAAAGCAACAACASTACCAAAAAAAAACACTAACAAAAAAGTCCTCAAAAACACAAACTCCTGGCCTTTCAAAACAGGCCAATATATTTGTAACAACATCTTTACCGAGTTCATGTATCTTCTTTATTGCTCTTCATAAACAGGCTATTGGATCCTTCGGACTTCCAACGTGAAAAATGAAAGAATTTCCTCCCATTCTTGCCTCTCTTATCTCATAATTGTTTTGTTCAGAGCAGTAGGAGAGACCAATATAAAYGTCTCTGCTATTTATTTGCCCTTTTCAAGCTCATTCATACTTTTCTTGAGGGCATTTTTTTCTCCTTTTCCTTTTGAATTTGTATCTGTTTATTGCTCTGTACACACAAGTGAGCTAAATCGTTTGAGATTTTATTCCAGAGCCTTATGTAATGCAGATAACAGAGCAAAATATTTAACAGTGAGATTTCACTCTGTTTTGTAATGATGGTACAAGGCAAAAAAWTTAGGGATATGTTCAGCCCTGAGGAATACTTGTACAACAGAACTTACGTTCCCAAACCTGTTAATCTCTGGAACACGCAACATCACTCATCCTTCCTTCCAGACATCCTGGGCTGTGTTGTTAGAGCCCTTGTTCTGAGCTCATAAAGAAAAGGATGCAGGAGACAGCTGATGCCAACATCTGAAATCTCTGTCCTGCACGATAGAGTTCACAGCTCGTGCTTGTCTTGAGGTATGGCAAGTGCAACTGGAGACAGCAAAGAGCTGTTTTCAGGAAAGATGGTGTTTTCTCGTGGCTKTAGGAATATAAATTGTGGTGTGGAGCTTCAGAGAAATCCCAGGACAGGGTACCAGGCTTGCACTGCACAGCTTTTGCTGGTGGAGTTTTACAGGCATGACTCTTAGGGGAAGCTGCTGGAAGATTCCTTCAAGTCCAGCAAGGCCAGTGGCAGTCAGCTCCAGRATGGACACACTGCTGGCCAAGGCTGAGCCCACCAGTGATGATGGCAGAGCCTCTGGGAAAACAGAGTTAGGAAAAGGGGATGAAAAACAACTGCTCAGTTACAGCCAGAGAGAGAAGTGAGAACGTGTGGGAGCAACAGCCCTGCAGACACCACATCAGTGCAGAAGGAGGGRYAGGAGCKGCTCCAGGTGCCGGAACAGAGATTCTCCTGCAGCCTGTGGAACACACCATGTGAGGCAGCTGTGCCCTGCAGCCCAGGGAGGGCATGAGGGAGCAAAAACCCACCTGCAGCCCAGRGAGGARCCCACACCAGAGCAGGACAATGCCCAGGGGAGGCTGTGACCCYGTGGGAARCCCATGCTGGAGCAGGCTCCTGGCAGGACCTGGGACCTTGGAGAGAGAAACCCTTGCTGGAGCAGGACCTGGGACCCTGTGGAGGACAAATGCTGGAGCAGTCTGTTCCTGAAGGACTGCACCCCATGGAGCAGCTCATCAAGAACTGCAGCCTTTGGAAAGGACTCAGGGGAGTTCCTACAGGACTGTCTCCTGTGGAAGGGACCCCACACTGGAGCAGGAAGARTGTGAAGAGTCCTCCCCMTGATRAGAMGGMGCTACAGAGACAACACGTGATGAACTGACCACAGCCCCCATTCTCCATCCCCTTGAGCTGCTGTGGGGACAGGAGGTAGAGAAAATCAAGAGTGAAGCCTCAAAAGAAGGAAGGGGTGCTTTAAGATTTGGTTTTATTTCTCATAATCCTACTCTGGTTTGATTGGCAATAGATTAAAGCAATTTCCCCAAGCTGAGTCTGTTTKGCACACAACACTCCCTGCCCTGAACTCACAAACCTTTTGTTACATTTTTCTCTGCCCTGCCCAGCTGAGATGGAGTGACTTTGGTCGACACCTGGTGTCCAGCCAGGGTCAGACCACCACAAGGRTAAAGACCCATTTTTTGTGGCTGAGCCTTCTTGCCATGCAAATCTGTTAACCAAAGCAGACAGACTCTGCTCCTGCCTTCCTCCTCCTCACCTGTAACTAAGGGAAATCATTTTGGGTGCCTCTAGCAGACAAAGGTTTTGACAGGACCATGGGTCAGCTCAGTCTTATGCATATATMAATATATATATCTATAGGTAGATGAATAGATAGATATAAATATATTTATGAATATATAGGTTAACAATTTGGAATTAAAATTCTCTACCTGACTCTCACATTCTCCCATAACCTTTTCCTAGCTGAAACCTAGCACAGCACAAAATCTGTGCCTGTGTTTTCAGATGACAGCCTGTAAGGTATAAGACTGGAATGGGAATAAAGGTGATACGCTATTAATTATACAACAGAACTTTCATCGAGAATCCAGACGAGGAAGTGTGGAAATGATMTCTTAAGGGAAATTGTCATTTGGTGATTTTTTCTATCCTCTTTTTTTCCTCTGTAGGTTCTTGTACCAYGCTCACATCTGTGGCATCCAGTGGAGCATTAAGCAATGTGACTAACATCTGTCAAACGTGTGGTGTCTGCTTGTGTGAATACTTACTTGGAGTGCTCCCGAGGCTTGGCAGCTGGCTGTCTTTTGTGATCTGGAAATCAATCAAGGAGGACTTCTGCCAAATCAGAGATTTGCACACTCTCCTCTGTACTAATGGCAGCAGACATTCTCTTGCTGAGGCAAAGACCAGCAAGTTGAGGGACTGACAAAGTCCCAGAGACACGCCTTGTCCAGGATGCTTGGACAAGGTAAGWCTCCTGGGGACTGGAGGGGAGCAGCACCCTGTGCTGCCTCGTGAGGTGAAGTGAAACTTCTTTAACTGGCCATGTTGTGMGGGTCTAGGGACATTTTATTCAGGAACTGGGAAAAATTACACGAAATCTTTCATAACAAAAGTTGTCCAAAACTGACAATCCTGCCACTGCACGACGTGGGTGACAGCTCACATTCCCATGGCCAGCTCTTCAGTGATCATCAGGCTGCTGGGCAAGGCAGATCAATAACTGCTTTAATAMGACAGAATAAGAAGAGGAATAYAGATAACRAATAAATCTCTCATCCCTTTTGTCCTGGCACTCCATATTTGTGCTGTATCACACACACCCTGGCTAGATTTTGGCATGGCCCACTGTGTGGAGTGGATACCATTCAGGGAAATAAATAAATATCTCCATTTTGATCATTTCAGCTAATATGTAATTTTCTTAATAGAAAACCTRTTCACAAAGGACTTTTGCATGACAGCTTCTCACTGTACTTTTCGATAAAAGCAAGGCTGAGCAAGCAGTGTAATTGCCGGTAGCAGGGGGAGCTGCCTGTGGGATCACTCACAGCGATCTGGATGATTCTGCCCTGTGASCAGGGGGTTTGTGCAGCACAGCACAGCCTGGAGACCACCCTGGATGTGCAGCTCAGGCAACATGGCACAGACTGCTCAGGCAATYGCTGTGTGGGTCACCAACAATCACAGCATGCAACTGTCCCCAGGACAGATCAATAGATTCCACCCTTGATCCATATAGCGTTTCCCTGTCCCAAGTTATGTTATTACTTACAGAATATATCAGTAAAATGAATTTATCTCAGGTCCTAAATACAGCAGCCAATGGAACAGACAAGGCCTATGCAGGATCACTAATTCCTGAAATACAGCACCTTCCACACAACTCCCAGCACTGGCAGTAAGGGAGGTGGGTTTGGGAGGTTCTGGCAGGGCTCCCCAAAGGCGGGAGAGTTGGGTGGCTGGGTGTAGCTGCTGCTCCAGACATAATGCTGCCTCTTCTGGGTCATTTCCTCCTTCCTGATCTCCATTCCAGGCTCATCGTGAGTCACAGAACAGCTGCCGCTGCCCCAGACTTGCCTTTTGCCATTGACAGCATCAAGATACATAACTCCATTTTAGTCATTTAATGGCCCTGCTCTCTGTGAAAATGTATCCACTGCCTTTTTATGGCAACATAACCTCAGTCAGCGCTGCAGGAATAAGGATTTAGTCACCCCAGATCCCAGATTCAGAGCTACCTAAATCACTAATGACACTGTTGAGAGAGAGGAACCTGTGTGGGATCGTATCCCAGGTTTCCTGGGAGCGGGGAAACCTGAGAGGTTTCCTGACAGCGGGGCTGTTTCCTGTCAGTGCCTGCTGCAACTGAGCCTTGCAATAGGTCTCACACCATTTAAGCTCATTACCCTGGGGCTCACAACCTCCCCGAGACAAGCAAAAGTAGCTTGTGGCCAACAGTGTCAAATATGACAGAGACATCCACAAGTATGAGAATGGATGTTTGCCTTCTGTGATGCCTGAGAAATTTATTTCAAAAACTGAACTAAACGTTATATCAGATAAACTYGGTTCTACCATTTATTAAACACTTAAAGAACAGTTACTGAAGTACACTTATATAATACAATACTGTAATAAAATACCTCATAAAAAATTAGCTCAATTAGCTGAAACATTTTTCTTTCTACCACTAACCTAAGACATATGTAAAATTTTATTATGTTTAATGGCTGTCTGGGCTCCTGCTGTAATGACTTCAAGCAGCTCACTGAGCTATGATGTTTTTGCCACATGAAGTTTAAATGGAGGGCAAGACATTCAGAGGGAAATTTCAGAGAGAAACGTGACAAGGTTCTGGGCTTGATGGAGGCAGGAAGGTCAGGAGAGAGCAGGTAGATTTGTAAGTCATTGATGCAAAGCAGATAGCTGAAGCCATGTGAGGCAGCGAGCTCACTGAGAGAAAGGTTTTAAATGAGAAAAGTGAGCCAAGGACGGTATCAATAATCTGCAAGTAATTGCCTGGTTTTATGTCATGTCAGAGACATTGTGGGAGGTGTCTCCTGGGATTTACCTTAAATACTGTAGAGGAACCACGTGTGGAAGGAAGTAGAGGGTGTTTATACAGAACCACTTTAGCTCCATTCAGAACTGTGTGCTGAAAGTAAATCTGATAAGTAAAGAAGTAAACCTGTAGGCTCATAACGTGAGTAGTCTCAGAGGAGGCAAACTGGACTCTTGGATGGTTGGATTAAGCCAAAGGAYGAGCACCAGGTGCAATCCAGCTGCCAACAAGAGTTCATTCCCCTGGGTGAGAGTAGATCCAGTCCAAAGTAAAGACACCAAACCAGTTTTAGTGTGGATGCCAAGTCTTCAGCTCTGCTGCTTTCAGCGTTACAGCCCACTCCTGCAGTGCCCCTCTACTCGCTAATGCAAGCACAGGCATGGTGGTATTTTTTTCCAGCTTCGCTGCAGACTTCCTSAATGGACTCACATAAATCACTTCCCTTCTCGCTGTCTGTGTCCTTCATCTACGAAATACTCTTAATACCACATCCTGCGCTCACTGGGACGTGGAAAGGGTAAAATTGTCAACATACATCAGGCACTCAGACACGACTCAGACACAATGGTGACAAGCATCCTTCTACAAGGCAGGGAAAACACTCTGAAACAATATTTGACTCGTGTTCAGTAAAYGAGATGGGGACCTTCCCCTGAGTGCTGAGGATACACTTATGGACCRACTCCTCAATTCAGTGACTTGTGCCCTTCTTGGCACGCTCCAAAAAATGGGTCCTGCTGAAAGAGAGCATGACWTAATAAAAACAAGGAACTGAAGGACAGCGCTGCCAGCTCTGAGAGGTGGCTACCTCACCTTGCTGTTCTCACATTCTTTTGAGATACCCTGACATGTTCCTCTGCTATGAAATTGCATCATGTTCCATCATTGTTCCTTTCAGGTGGTCACAAAATCCAACTCACTAGACAACAGCAAGGGAAGTCTCTCCACGTTTATCACAGGTCTCCCATCTAATCTCTTTACTTGAAATCTCATCATCATCTTTTCTTTTTTTTTTTTTTTTTGGTGTTCTTGAGGTTGATTCATTCCTATATTTAACCCAGCTGCATTCTGTCACAGAATCCATTGAATCCAAACCAGAAACACTGTTCTGATACCACACAACATTGAAAGATTTTTCTAAATAACTCTACATTCAGCAGAACCGCCACATTTATGTTCCRTAGCAATCATCAGCGCAAAGGCTACTGATTTAAATGTAAATCAACCTTTTCACAAAAGGAGTGCTATTCCCTCTTACTTCAACAGAATTTCTTCCTCAACAACACCCAATTGTACAAACACTCCAACAGGATCTGTTTCCCTTGCTGTCAATAACTTCATCACAGCTGCAAAYATTCACAGAGCCTTAGATAGCAAACTTCTCAAGCCCTATATTAAGAGGCCATGCCCTATGTATAGAGCTTTCTATTTAAATCAGTGAAATTCCCAAATTAACTCAAAAAAGACAGTTAGCTTTTTGGAGCATTTTCTTTGACACAMTTTACCAGCTTCTCTGGGAAAACAGTTACACTACCCAAAGATTTTCCCAGCTATTGAATTTATGTTTGTTTGCTTGTTTCTGCTATTTGCACACAAATATCTCTCTACTACACTTGAATGACTGAAAAGGGAAGATCCACWCTCCCAACACCAGGCTGTAATAACATAAAACATTTTTCTGCTTTGCTGGCACATCACATTATAGAGGCTGTCCGTAATCTTAGGAGAACAGACAATGTAAAAAACCTTCCTGCTTATATCAGGCCTTGTTATTAAATTTATATCCATTTCTCATAATAACCTACATTTTTCCTTTATCAGAACTTTGAAAAATAACTCCTCATGCAGGGCTTGAGCATGGCATTTGATACAGTCGTCAGAGGAATTCTGATGTCCCGTCTCGGGGACATGGCAGGGGATTAGTGGGATTGAGAGTAGATGGCTTCAATCATCCCTCACAGACAATACTCACTGAGTCATGAAGACTTTCTGCTTCCAGAGCTATCACCCATGAAGTTCTGAAAGAACCCACCTAATTCAGTGTTTAGAAGGGGACCCTTGGTGTGAAATAGTTTGGACTGGAACACAGGTAACACACCCCAGGCAGCCAGCACGAGCTGGAATTGCCTCTACACCTCTGTGCCCAAGTTGGCATCGCTGGCTGAGGAGCTGATGGACAAGGGACCTGGGCTGCCAGAGGGGATCACCAGGACATCACTGCAGCCACCAGGAGCTGGAATTGCTCTACAGCTCTGTGCCCAAGGTGGCACAGCTGGCTGAGGACCTGATGGACAAGGGGGCCTGGGCTGCCAGAGGGGATCACCAGGACCTCACTGCAGCCACACAGCCAGGGACAGCCATCCTCTYCACTGCTCTGCTGCCCCAAAATCCTGGCATTTACTATAGAAACCCAGCTTTGCAGAGGAGAAGGATCAATGTCCAGTCAGAACAAGAGACCCCAAAACAGCCTCTCCCTGCTTTCAACCCGACCTCCCTTCTGGCACAAGATACAGCTCAAGGCGTCAAAGCCAAGTGCTCAATCACCACTCYGCTGCTCAGAGGCCTGGAATCCTTTTTCCAGTCCACAAAAGTCCTCTGATCAGGTACCTTCTCCTCCTTGGCACAAGTCTGAGAATATTTATGTAGAATATTAATATCTTCATTCATGGGGTTTGCAGATTATCCTCTGTTTCTTGTCTACAGAACTTCAAAAGCACAATTAATTTGAAATAATGTACTTGAAACAAAGACTCAAATGCATCTGTGGCAGGGAGAACAAAAGAAATATCACTGCAGTGTGTGCAGGGAAGGCAGCTGGACTACCCATATTCTATAGAGTGATCCCTCGGCATCCAGTTGTCCAGTTTACTGACAAATTAAAACTGGGATGTCATTTCTTTTGTGATRTAGCTCTAAGATGAATGTTTTTCAGAAGGCAAGGACTTCTTCTTTACCTAGACCTAATTATTCATCCTCACTTTTTTTACATAGCATAGCTATTTCATAGACTCTTACTAGGAGTGACATATATAATGTTTTACCTACCAACACAAGAAAAAAAAGGTTTTCTTCTTTGGAATAACTTGCATTCAGGGATAATACATTCATGCTTTTTAGAGGGATCACATGGATGTATTTCTCTTAGTTTTGTAGACCTGGTTGGCACAGTCTGAAGGCAAGGTTAGATACGAGAGACACAAAGCACTTAATACATTCACATTACTTTAGTAAGACCAAATAAAAACATATTTTTAAAATCTTTCCAAGAAATAATATATTAAACCAGACCAGCCTTTAGAGTACTTTTTTTGCTGGAGCTCTCTGGTGGCACAGAAATTATTTTTACCAGAGATCTGCTCAGGAGGAAAAGAAAGGAAAGGCCTCCAGCATTCAGCTTGGATTAGTGTGATACTTTTAACCCTCTTGCATGGCAGAGGGAGTTCACATGCTTTCCAGTTTATCCCAYGTGCCTAAAATTTGCATCCTGAGCTGGCTCAGATTCTGATTGTATTTTACCCTTTAGAGCTCAGCATAAGCAAACCCTCTGGGATTAGGAAAGACAATATTCCTGATGTTTCAGACACCCTGCCCACACCTCCAAGACAGGATAATGGTTTGTGTCTCTCCAACATAACTCTGTCACAAAAAGGGATTGAGGTAAAACTTACTTCTCTATACACCTTCCCATTCAYATCTACAAAAGCTTTCATTAATCTTCTGAGTCTCAATTTCAAGATGAATCAGAGTAATTGAGACATCCCTTCTTCACTTTGCTTAAGGTTTTAAAGTGGGAATCTATCCTATAATATCAGGATACTGATGCAGTTGTCTGGATGATGGAAAGAGATGACACAGTTGCTTTATGAGCATTTACAAGCAGAGGGTCGGGCTTCCCAGTCTGCACAGAGCTTCAGTAAGTCTAAAAGAGCCATTATCTTCACTAGCCTAGTTAACAYCTTGGTTAGTTTAAAGATTCTAGACTAAAATAGCTCCCATGACTCTGTAATGAAACTGTAGTCCATTGACTATGAATGTTTGTAGAGCTTAAGTCAGAAAAAGTAGCTAATTTACTGTGACATCTCTTTTGCCTTATTCACTGTCCACTCAAGGAAGCTAAACTCCTCAAAAAACCCAATTATCTCATCCTTAAATTATTCATTCTTCACAGTGAAGATGAGGTTCTTAGTTCAGCCACACTGGATGGGCACAGGTACTTGAGGGTGGTCCCTGTGCTTTGAGTTTACGATCCAGGTAGACCAGGTGAGAAAAGAAAATATTACCCTCCACTGGGGGTAAACTGAGTCTCAGATAAAGTCACTTACTGTGAGGAAGGATTCCTCACAGCCAGAAACTTAACTGAGATCTTTTAAGGTGCAGCTCAGCACCTTAATTACTGGATCATCTGTCTTGCATTCTCCTTAGAAGCAAAGGTTTTTCCGTAATATAAAATTCTTCCTGCAGGTCTAAAAGGTTAAGCTATTTAAGAAATGTGATTTCTTAAACCTGGCAAGATTTGTCCACATAAAAAATATAAAATAACAGTAATAAAGCATAAGTAGTTTTTACATCTCCACAGCAAAGCAGAAAATATTAGCTAATTCAACCTTACAAGACCCCTATGAGTTAAGTACAGGCTACACTTCTCAAATAGGCTTTTTATCCCTCCCTCTCTCTTTCTCTAAACATGCAACCAAAATTATAAACAAGGTGAATAATCTTTCTGTGTGGTAACCATGGAAATCAGCTGTATCAACTACTGCACATGGCAATATATCCAATAAGTCCACAAAAAGCAAATCCAATCCACCCTCACAGAAGGTTTCCTACATGCAGCCACCCAATGTCCTAAAAACTACTTGTATATTTTTGCTGAGCAACCTGTTGCAAYATTCAGGAACGGCCCTTAGTAAGCTTGTTTTAGAGGTGAGTGACTAATCACAGGTTGCCCAGGAAAATCCAATCCCAGTGCCTATCCATGCTTCAGACATTCTCTGGCCAACATAGTCCTGGTCTTTACCCTTTCAGACCCTGTACCCTAAACAGGACAGCCCGTTCAGTGATAATTCTTCCTACCCAAATAAAAGTAACACCTAGACTGTTAATAAAGATTATGAGTCAGAGAAGAGATTAGTGGGGTCAGAAGCACAATATTTTAAGGTTTGGCTTCACCAGATTTTTGCATTTCCCCACTAACATTGTTCTCTTCATCCTTTTAAGCAGATGTGGTTTCACAAGAAGTCTCTGGGCAGCACCTTTAGGATACAAACAGGATTTCCAGCCTACTGCAGCTATACCACATCAGCACAAGACTGACTGATGCTCTACTTTTTTGATTACTTCAGCTGAAGAAATACAGAAGCCAGTCCTTTCCTGTGAGTGCACTGATACAAGATTACAGGCACCTCTAATTCCTATAACCTCTACCCTTTTGTGTGTCCTACCTCAAATGTTTTTTATTAACCTTGTTTTCTCTCAAAACTCAATTCCTTCAGGTGCTTTCTGGCCACATGATGACTAAGGCTGCTTAGCTTAATAACATCAAAAACTTTATATGTCTTTTTTGTCACATGAGGTTAAGACTCCTCTTACCTGGAGATGTAATTTTTCACATAGAATCACAGGATGGTTTGGGTTGGAAGGGACCTTAAAGATCATTTCATTCCAAAACCCTGCCATGGTCAGGGACACCTTCCACTAGAAGAAGTTGCCAAAAGTCCCATCCAACCTGGACTTGAACACTTCCAGGGATGGGGCATCCATGGTTTCTCTGGACAACCTGGRCCAGGACMTYACCACCRTCACAGTAAAGAATTYCTTCCTAACATCCARCCTAAACCTGCCCTCTATCAGTTTGTAGACATCYCCCCTTGTCYTATCACYACACRCTCTTGTAAAAASTCTCTCTGCAGATTTCCWGTGAGCTCCCTCCAGGCACTGGAAGGTGCTATAAGGTCTCCCTAAAGGCTTCTCCAGGCTGAACAAYCCCAACTCTCTCAGCCTTTCCTCTTAGGGGAGGTGCTCCAGCACTCTGAGCATCTTCATGGCTCCTCAGTATCTGCTCCAACAAGTCTGTCCTTCCTAGTCGTCACATCCTAGTGGTCACTTCCTAGTGGCCAGCTACCCTGGGGTATCCAGCAGGTTGAGGAGGGACTTGGGCAAGCTAAACAGAAATAATTTAAATGCAAACAAGAATTTGTGACAGACAGCGATGCTTCCGCTGCCATTTGACGTGCCGAAATTCACCKTTTGGTCTCCAAAAGCTTATATCAATAAATGCAGCATACCTGTCCGGTCCTGCAAAACCTCCTGGCATTTAGACAAGCATTACACTTGATCTCAGTGAAAGCTCAGTCTGAACCTACACTGCTCTCTTTCAAGCAACAATTTGCATAATGCTGTTCATTCCAAAAAAACCTTTACAGGCTTTATACCCACAAGGCCATCTCTGGACGGAGAAGACAGAAAAACAGAAAACAGAGTGTTGGCCACCTGCAGAAAGAAAGGAAGAATTGGACAATACTGACAYTTGGGACTGAAACCCTGGGTTTGTAGCACAAAGATCATTCGTAAAGAGCTACACAGCAATGTTTGTCATGRTCTGTGTAACTCTGAATGTCCAATTCCAATGAGCTGGGTGCCAGACTGGGACCATTCTATACAGAAATGCCCAAACCTCAGTATTCAGGTTTAATTCTGAAGATAAATGCGGAGTATTTGATTAACTGACCCATGAATCCTGCGAGATTCAAAGACTGAATTAAAACTACTAAATATGTACCTGCAATTCTAACAGTTGTTTGCAAACGGATTCTTAAAACATTGCCCAGCAACTCCCTCATGCTCCCCCATTTCCCTAAACAAAGGGAAATTGGAACATTTTAATTCTGTTCTAGTCAAGGTACTTTAGTAGTGCCCCTTGCTCACCGGTAGCACTACCAGTGACATGATAAATACTTCTCAGGTATCATTCATCTTCTCCTTTTTGTTATTAAGGTGAACTGTGTGTGCAGCATAACATTTTGTTTTAAAAGGACCTGGGATTTTCACAGGAGAAAGGAGAAGATTGATACAATTGTCCTTTCTTATTTWGGAGAAGGCAGGTGAAAGAAGCAGGTGCCCAGGAAAATGGGAGGTGATGAAGTTTACAAAGGTCCTCAGTCCCTGAATGCCTTTTTTCAGTATGGAAAAACTACACTGTGAGCCCATCAGTGCCTATGAACGGTGGGGCAGGGGGGAGGGAGAGTCAGGGTGTCACTGGAATGGTCTGAGAGATGGGTTCATGTCCCTAACACTGACCCTGGGAAGGGGCACGCTGAGAGCAACACCCCTGGGTGAC
>NW_026623258.1:1072024-1072467 GCF_030028575.1 Malurus melanocephalus | reverse complement strand
GATGGACAGAGGACAGGGATGGACAGAGGGCAGGATGGACAGCAGGCAAGATGGATAGAGGACATGGATGGACAGAGGACAGGGATGGACAGAGGACGGGGATGGACAGAGGATGGGGATGGACAGAGGACAGGGGACAGGGATGGAGAGAAGACAGGGATGGACAGCGGGCAGGGATGGACAGTGGGCAGGGATGGACAGAGGACAGGCAGGGATGGACAGTGAACAGGGATGGACAGCGGGCAGGGATGGACAGCGAACAGGCAGGATGGACAGTGGGCAGGGATGGACAGAGGGCAGGGAAGGAAGCGGGAAGGGATAGACAGAGGGCAGGAATGGACAGGGGGCAGGGATGTATGGACAGTGAACAGGGATGGACAGCGGGCAGGGATGGATGGACAGCGGACAGGGATGGACAGCGGGCAGGGATGGATGGACAGCGG
>NW_026623258.1:1049679-1071589 GCF_030028575.1 Malurus melanocephalus | reverse complement strand
GATGGACAGCGGGCAGGGATGGATGGACAGCAGACACGATGGACAGCGGGCAGGGATGGATGGACAGCAGACACGATGGACAGCGGACAGTTTGGACAGCAGCAGCAGCAGCAGCAGCAGCAGCGCGCTCGCCCTCTGGCGGCCGCAGCCCGCAGTGCACAGCCCCGCTCTCCCCGCCCGCCGCACGGGCAGCGCCGCGCAGGCACGGGGAGAACAGAGCCCAGCAGCACCTCCACCCTTTCTTTTCTTACCATTTTACCTTTTTTTAGTTAAAAATCGAGCTTTCACGCATTTTTAAATGGTCCCAAGTTATAAATACGAATCTTTTCATTATCCTGCTTCTGTAGAACTATAAGGAGCATTGATGAAGCCTAATTAAGGCAAACTTCCTCTTGATGACTTCAAGTTTAGGCTTTTGAGTTTCAAGTTTGTGACTGAAATYCCTGCCTGAAATTATGGCATCATTTAAATACTATCGAATGTACGAGAGGTTAAGCAGAGTCCAGACACAGGCAGTGGTGACTGTGGCATGAAAGGAGGAAAACTAAMAGAGGAAATAATGAACCCAGTATTTATCACAGGTAGCAGCATAAGAGGGATTTAAAAAGGAKAGTTGGGTTTGTCTGACAGTTTTATCTGAAATTGAAATGTATTTAACCATTTATAAAAGGGAACTTACAGCGCTCCTTCATGTAAGGGGAGATTTCAGAAATCTGAAGATCATGTTTATGAAAGAGAAAGGTGAGGAAAAAATCTTCTCTAAATCAGGAGCACTGTTTCATATAGTGTCTCATTTAAAGAGAGACAGTACTGTATTGCTATAATACATGGGGTTTTACAAGGTGAGAATGTTGACCACTCTGATACTTTTCATTGCTATCTATAATTCAAATAAATATTTTAAAATACATCTTAAGGTCTGTCAAGTTTTTCTGAACGTCAAGCCCCGTTTTGTGCTACCTCTTCGAAGACCTTTATAGGATGGGGAGAGATCAAGAAATCAAAAAACAAGAAAAGCATAGGCTCTTAACTTTACTTAGATCCTGATTTTGCACATGGATACATAAGAGATGAAAAATTTCATTTCAGAATTGTAAATATTCATGTGTGTGTGTCTCCCACAGCAAA
Organism: Malurus melanocephalus; assembly: GCF_030028575.1. NCBI lineage: Eukaryota > Metazoa > Chordata > Aves > Passeriformes > Maluridae > Malurus > Malurus melanocephalus. Next base: position 1,070,461 of record NW_026623258.1, on the reverse strand, counting down.
TGCACCTCAGAAGGAAAGTTCTTAAAAATTGAAAGACACATTAAAACCCAAGCAGAAYCCTTTTGTAGCTGTTGCTTATACATAGTTATATGTATATGTATATACAGGTTATAGGTTAATGCACAAGCAAGGAGCTTTTCTAGGGGAAGCAAAGCTCTCCTGATTGGAGACACAGAAAAGCAGGATGTGTCTGGYAGAAATCCTGGATTCTCTTAAATTCAGTCTTTTCCCTTTTCAGTACCTGCTCCATTCTCCCCCTTTCACTGAAGGCATCTGATGCTGGACCACAATCACCATCCCACAAAGAAATAATCCCAGTATTGTCATTTACAACTCCATATAAATATACCCTAATAAAGGCATTTGGGTGAAGCATGGCAGGTAAATAAAGATAATGACACAATGGTGCACGCACTATTTAAAGCTAAAAGGGAGGGGGAAAATGCTGCGTACTGGCTCTTGATAAGATTAAACATCCTTCTCTTAAGGAAGGAAGTGAACCAGAACTGATTGGWGCTGGAGTCAGCGGAGTTTGGGAGAACTGCATGTCTGTGAGGAGGGTCATTCCAGTTCTTTTGGAAATCGATTACATTCCCCAGCCACCTACTGTTATATTGCACCAGGATATTATTGTACAGTCTTGCTACAGAGCCCTCCATTATAGAGCAGCTCTATTGGCATTTCAATGCTCAATGAAGGCTAGAATTGCCACAGAGGTTTCAATTAAAGAAAATKCAAAACGAAAATGGAGAAGGAAAAAAGAAGAAAAAAGGCTGGGTTGAAAGTTTCCAGCAAAGGTATTTATGGCTGTCTGTCACCTCTTTTTTTCTTCCTATCTCCYGAAGGAAAGTCTAAAGTATCCATTTAAACTAACATGTGTTTTGCAGAATTTTTGGGAGGRACCCTAATGGCATCATTCCAGTGGTGCAGTAATAAATAAAAAATAGATATCCTCACCCATTTGGTATAAACTCAACATTGCCCAAGTTAGAAGGGGGTAAACTACATTTACCTGTATTCCCCCTTGGCTGCATCACTGCAGGATGCTACTAGGACATAGCAAAAGTAGTTATTCCATCCCTAGCAGGCTGTAATCACTATTTTTCCTAACTCCTAATCTGGTTCAAACACCCTGTGGTACCCACCACAACTACACAGGACTCCATATATCTTTTTCTAAACTGAACAGCCCACAGAATGGGTGTTTGCTGATTACTGTAAACATATCAACATAGAAAACCAGAGCACCCCCTGGACTAGCAGAGAACATGAYCGTTTGAAAAATATGGCTTAGGTTTGCTTCTACTAAGGTTTGATMTTTTTAACATTTTATCTTTTGTATTTATGGTCTGAACAAATTGGGTTAATTGCTTTATTGGCTGTACCAGACCCTATATTTGAGTTCAAGATTAACATTACAGCCAGTTTCCAAGGTGATGGCCATTTAATTATTGTTTATGTAGAAGTGATTAACTAAATGCCAAAAAAAAAAACAAAAAAACTGGTTAAAACTTGAAAACAAGGAGAGTCTGTAAAAAGTTGAACAAAAACCCAAAGAATTCAGGCAAGCATGTGAGATCGTGTCTATAAGGGGATTTAAGTCCCTTAAACAATTTGATATCAAGAACACCTTGCTGTTTACAAGGAATTTACAAWTCTTTAATTGCATTTTCACCATTCAGTTACATTCTTTAAAACTTTCCACAAGACAGGTTTGGAGTGAGAAGCTGTCATGGAGGGCAACAGCCACAGCTGAGAGGGTTCTTTTCATGCACAGATCTCTCTTTAATCCTTATTTTTACATCTTGATTGCATTTCACAATAGCAACCAGGCACTCCAGGCAGTGTTTTTAGGGCAATTACTACAATTCTTGGGTGGTCACTCTGCATTAGATTTCATGCCTTATAAAACAACATGAGGTGTGCCATAATGACTCAGAAATATACAGCCTTTCATGTCCTATTGCTTAATTAAGGAGGGTGTTTTGCAGTACAGATATTATTGCTAGTCTGTGGTTTTTAATTTTACTACACAGTAAAAGCACCCTAATTCATACCAGGAATGGGCAAACCTGCAAATTAGTGCATTTTCTGAATTAGGAAATAAGTGAACAAAACTGCAGAAAGAAAACCTAAATGTGAACATGGCAATATTAAAGCAAATGTGCTCATTTATMCTGGGAAATATAGCTGAGTCTCATTCTGTTGATATTTAATAGCCTAACACCTTGGRTTTTTTTAAATATAATGAGGCTTCAGACCCCAGACCTACAATGAGCTCCCTGTGTGCAGACTCCTGCACAAACATGGATTTCAGCGAGGCCTCCCAGGAGAGCTGTCTGAGCATCACTCRTGGCCAGAGCGAGAACAGGGTAACAAGATCCTGGAAGGACTTGTTGAGACAGCAGGGTTTTGTGGCAATTATCATTTCTGTGAGGTGGGGAAATAAAAGCCAGTGATCTTGCAGTCACTTTTACATTAGCATAAATACAGTAACTTTCAGAGCTGTGCTTAATTTTTTGAGAGGCACTGATAAGCAGATAAGTCGCAAAATTTGACCTACTTGAATAAATATCTATAATCTGACCAACAGTGTGCTGTAATCTCCATTTCCCTCTCCCTTCTTTATGAACCCACTGGATTTTTTTGCTGGCAATGTAAAACGACCAAATGCACAGACAACAAGTGGAGTAGGTGCACTGACTTGCTCACCTCCCTTTCTCCCTGTGACAGAAGTTAACAAAAATGTTAATCCCAACCTTCACACCAAATAATTTTGAGTCCAACAGTTCTCCAGAGATGGACAATGAAAAGCACAATTTCTAACAAACATCAATGATGCCAAGGCTCTGGGTTCAAAGCCTGGTGTTTGAAGGCAGCGGGGCAGCATTTAATGAGTACAGGGGCTGTACAGGATTCTCCAGCTAAATCCAAACATCCTTTCCTAACTCACAATGGTCCTTGCTGAAGGCCAGTTTGCTCTATCATTTTCCACTGGCCTGGTCTGGGCAGCTCTGCCTGCCTCATCCCTCACATAAATATATCCTAGCCCACAGTACTTTTATGAGCTGGAGGAGATGAGTACCAACCACCTATTAGAGCCTTGGTTAAGTTGGCCAAAAGAGATTATTGGCCAAATTGGCCAGATGAGGTCAGCAGCCAAGTTGACTAAAACACCTTTCAACCAAGGCTCTGCACAGCTTTGTTGACCCATTCCAGCAGCACAATCCAAGAGCTCAGCCAGAATTGCAGTTTTCATCCTGCCTCTGGAGAGTTTCAGCTCACCAAACACCTGCCTGCACCTGGCTAGCAATCATTAAYGCTGAATTATTGTCCCCAGTCTGGTGGAAGCACGTCCAGTCAGCAAAGAGCTAATTGCCTATCTACTGGAAAAGTTCATGGGGTCGTCCTTACAGCTTCAGACAGAAATCCTAAATCATCCTCAACTGCCTGGTTCGTGGTTTGCTGCTTCTTTCCAAGTAAATTATGCTGGTGTCACTTTAGCTTGCACCAACAACCTCTGGGCATGAAAGTGTTATCTCATGGAGAACAAGGGAGTTTTTCACCTGCCTGAGAGCCAGGTTTCWTCCTAGGTTTCTGAAGAAGTGTGTSWTGTCCCTTCTGGAAGTGAAGAAAGCCTCTGCTACTGCCAGAGGAATTATTCAGTCTGAGACCTGACTATTTGGGACCATGAGCCCCAAAATTACTGAGTACTTTTGAAAATTACTTTGGGTCTCTGACCCACAGCAGCCATTATCTTAACAGCCTGTCTACAGTGCACCATGAGGAAATATTTCCTTCCATTGWCTTAAAATTTATATGCAACCTACTTCAATGAAATACACTTACTTTTCTCTTCCCCTTGGGAAAAGAGTGGGGGGAAAAAAATAAATAGCTGTTCCAGTTTTATTTATGCTCTCTGTAATCATAAATATCYGCATTCAGTCTCTCCTTTACAAGCAAAACAATACTGCAATCTCTTATGCCAGGCCCACTTCTGCTGTCATTTCAGTCAGTGGTCAGAATTCRTATGAATCTCACAGGGAACCAGAGTGGGCTCTGTGTATAAGCTGTCCTTCTACATCTTGCCATCTGCACTGAAGTAAACAAAAAATGCCATATTAACATAGCTGGAAACAGAAGGAGAGAAGGATATACCAGCATTTGCTAAATATAACGAGATAAACAGTTTTAAAAGGTGTTACAAATAATCGATGGCTTTAAAAAAAAAGTTACAGCTGCACTATATGTGACTTTCTTAAACAGGTCCATGTTGAGACTCCTTTTTTAGGGATYATTTTCTTTATTAATATATTGTAGCAAGTAATCTATCCTATTAACTGCATAGACAGCACCATAAAATAATTTAAGTTATTGATAATTTTTCACTCCTGCAAGGAGAAAGATTTCCTTACAGCYCCAGCCCTGCCATGGGCTGTGTGAGTGCTCAAATTTGCACAGTTTCATTTAACAGAGAGCCACACAAGCCCTGGGATTTATCCCCAAAGATTTTGCTGAGGAGTGACAGGGCGAGAGCCTCATTCTGTAAAATATGATGATGTGGCATAGGCTTTAAATCAGTAAAGTACCCCTGTTTAGGAAAATACACCTAAGACAAGAAGCCCTAGGCATGTGCTTATGTGCTTCCACGCATCAGCCTGATTGCTGTATTTTCCCTGAGGCAGAGATAAGGTTTACAGACGCAGGTCCCAAATTTGGGCCAACCCAAATATTATTTAAATGCATCTCTTTCCTCTTTTTGCTGAAAGAGCTGGGATTGCCACACATCTTATTCCTATCTGCCTTTATTAAGCTTTTTATAAATGTGAAAGAAAAGAAAAAATAATTCAGCAACCCAGACATCTTCTTGGGTTTAAGATCTTAACAAATGAGGACACAGCTGGGCTACTTGGTCTGTGGATTTGCTAGCTGCAGGATTAAGTCCAGCTGAGCTGAAGTTTATAAACCAAGTTATTGACTTTAAAAATTCTCATACCGCTTATCAAAACACACCACATTGAAAGAACACCCTTCCCAGAATCAAATGTGGCAAAGCTTTCTCAATTATAGACAGCCTCTCCCCATACAGGAGGGATCCCTCGCCCTCACCATAACCCTGCTAGTTTCCTGCATCTATTTTATTTCAACACTCACACTCAACTTGCTATAAAAAAAGCAGTCTTTTCTATCTGCTACCCTAAATAAGCAGACTCTGGGCAGCAAGAGGTTGGTTGCATATAGCCCAGCACTGAAAATGGAAACAAACAGTGCCCCAGCAGGCATCATCSTCCCCTGGCAAAGCCCAGGCTGCCATTAGGTGCTACTCACCTGAAAGGATTTGTCTCTAGTCTGAAGTCAGCAYAGTGCCTTTGTACATTGCTTTTCACTAAAGGTCTGATCCAGCTGCCATTAAAATCAATGAAAAGGCTCCCATTGACTTCAAAGGAGTTGAGATATACAGTATATTGCAGCAGATGAAAAATACCAAAGCAAAAGAAGACCTGTCTTTTAGTATATACTTTCAATTTTTATATAGTCTTCATCGTAACAATGTTTTGAAGGAAAGGGACTGAAATTTTTYCAAATCTGTCAATGCTGAAACCTGGGAGGGGGAAAACAAAGAAAGTTTTTTTGGCAAAAGAAGATACTTCCCCATTCATTTCAAACTGCATTTTTCTGTGAAAAATTGTTTTCAGTAGCAAATATGTGGTTAGTTTAAACTCTAAACTACCAATAAAGCCAGGGAAGTATTTTAAAATAGACAATCTTTGGAGCCGTACACTTATTCATCAGTCACCAGACTTTCTGTGACTTTGGAGGCATAATAAAAATAAAAAAGGTCGAATATTAGTGCTTTCATTGCTTGTGTCTATAGGGAGGATCCCAATGCCTGACTCAGCCCAGCGCTCTGTGACAGAGATGGGATGGGATCACACATAGAGGAAAGAGAGGGATTTATTTGAGTACAGAAAGCTGGGCCAGAAATCCAGCTATGAAGCTTTATAGATGCATATATTTAAAACACCTTTCAGCAGCTTCATATACCATTACAGTTATTGGATTTTTCATCTTCGACTTTGATATGAATTATTTAATTAGAAACTTCAATACCTGCATAACTTTGAAACTCTTCTACCAATATTCTTATTAAAAATAAAAAATATTTGCACCTAAGAGAATTTCCCAGTAGCCAAAACTTCTATGGAATGCAGTAGTCCCACTGAGGTAGGCTAGATTGTTCAGGAAATTTGGATCAGGCCACACTTTGGTTCACATTACACCTGCTTTTCCTTGAATGTAGTGACCCAACATTTGGTTATTGTTTTGTGAATAGTAAGATTTGCTACCAAATTATTCCTTCTGGATTCTCTGGAATTTTCAAGAAAACATCTTGAAAGCATACATACATTTCTATAAAAAAAAAAACATTCATTTTAATTAATTTTCCGCTTTTAAAATATTTTATAACTCAGTATGTCCAGCAGGTTTTTCTTTTTTCCCACCCCCAGTAAACGACTTTGAAGGAACCACAAGCTGCTGAAACTCTACGCAGGGCATTYGTCCATTACGGAAAGGAGATCACAAAAGCATTTCACATCCTGCTGTTCAGAGAAAGAACAAGTCTATTTCTACCTCACATGGCAGGGTCGTGCACATGGTGGGTTCAAAGAAGGAGGATGGAAAAATGCTCTGTATATGCGATACAATTATCCGAGATGTAAAATCCACTGCACAAACGTAACTTACCTCAGGGATTCCTGCTGACCTTCTCACAGAAGRGCTTCACCTGAGGGATTCCCATCCACCAAAGGGTTCTGCAGATAAAGGATCTTTCCTCTGGATTTAACCCCTTGCACACCYTGGCAAATGCAGCATCTTCCAAAGTACTGCAATGGAGGTGCTGTGAATTTCTGCTAGAAATGTGACATGCCGGCTTTTGGGATGCTGGGAGGGCAACAAATGCATCTGAGGCACACATCAAGTTCCTCCCTTGCAACCACTGSCCCCCATTTGCACTCAGAAGATCACTTAGAGCTCAAGGATCYGATACAGGTCTACAGGATCCACTGTCTGTGCTCAAATAAACATTTCACAGCTGACTGTCAGTCGCCCTGTCCTCCTCACATGGGCACCATCAGAGTACACTGCACTGAAACACACTGTTTGTAAAACTTTTTTATTGGTGACTACCAAAATGCTACTGGGAGCTGGCAGAGAACATGCTGGACTTTTAGCATTCAGAATAAATTAATGGGTTTTTTTTTTTGTTTTTTTCCTTTTTTTCTTCTTTATTTTCCCCAGAGAGGAACACCTCTGTTTTATGGAAATTTATCCGTCTTGCCACCAGTCAGAAAAAACCCATAGGTTTGGGTAAAGAACTGAAGCACTCAGGGCCACAGCTAATGCAGCTCCCAGGACAGCAGCCCTGACACCACACAGGGAAGGAACAGGGGCTGTGTTAAAAGGAAGAAACCTTGATGAGCCTGTTTGATTTGGAGTCTTGATAAATAATTAATGTCACAAGGAAAATATAACACACTAGTTTTCACTGACCCTAATGTCAGAATGTTTCCTTTTCCCTCTGCTTTCTGTTGGAGAAAGTATCATGTTACCACCTCACTTTTACCAACACCACAGCCCTGCAAAAGCAGAAGTTGGAAGCAAATCATTTTGGGACTCCAACTCCAACTCCTCAAAGTCAAGTGACAAATGTGTCCTTTTCTGGCTGAGGGTTTCTGACAAAAAGGAATCCCAGCTTCCCAGGACAAAAGGATTACGTTTCATCCCTAGTTCCTAACAAGATATTGCTCTTTAAAACAGTCATTGGTGCACAGAAATAGGAAACATAAATGCCAATTCTGAGAGAGACAAAGATTTTTTTTCAGTGTAGTAACAAATATCCTGAAATAGACTGCGCTGATCAGTGAACAGAGAATTAGATTTAAATTCAGCATTCTTAATGTACATTTCTAATCCTAAATTTCAAAAATGATTAGCCATTTAAAGGCTGAAWAACAGCTTCTGCACTCATTTTAGCTAGTATAAAAATCATAAAGGTTAGCAAACTGCGTGGATCAGAATATAAACTAATCGGCATCTGGGATTAGGAAGAAATCTCCTCCAATTCATTGGTAAAGGCTTCCTCAAATAYGGAACAGAGCCCATTATTGTTTGGCTGTTAATAACTCAAGTGACATTTGCCATATGCCATCAAAGAGCCCGGAGTCAATACGGATTTTATCTCTGTTAAGGTCTGCAGATTCAGCCTCAAACTGTGAGTCCACAATTCAATAGTGAGTTGAGCATTCCCATTTTAAAACAGTTTTTGAAAATGGTGGGGATTACTTGGAAATTGTGTGATGCCAAGGTGCAAGGGAAGAAGTCATGGAGGAGCAGAAAGAATGGAAATAAGATTTTGACACAGGACAAATATCAAAGTAGGTGATCTTTTTTTCCTTCGCCAACTGTGCTAAAGTTGTCTTTTTAAACGAGAACCACTGTGTGTCTCCAATCAAATCACATTCAAAGCAGTTATTCTASTATGTCCCTAGCTGCATTTCCGCAGTAATTTAGGTACTTTATTCATATGCTGAGTTTCTGACAGAACGGGAAATAAACTGAAAGGTTGGTTTTTTTTTTTCCACAGTAAAAAGTACATTGAAGGTWTGACCTTAAAGTAAGGATAAGACTCAAGATATTTCCCATTGTTTTTTTCTGGAATAAGTTTTGATAGCCTTAAGCTTCAGTTTCTTGTGCTTCAAAACCTCAAGAAAAATCACACCTTGTGCTAGAGAGGGTCTGGAAGAAAACTTCTGGAAGTGTCTTTCTGAAGGGGTCATCTCTACCACTGCGAATTAATGAGATGTCTTTAGGGGTGATGACAATTCTTTCCCAGAAGTTCAAGTTGGCTCCACAAAATAGCGTTTCTCCAGAGCTGCCAAGAATCCCAGCTAGGAACAATCCTCARTCTTTGATGTCTCTTGCTGAAATGTCTGCATCCCATGTCCCTGTAGCACAGACCTACTGCCCTGCCTGCACCTGCAGACAGCCTGCACTGTCCTTGAGGAATGCTGGTGGAAAGATTACAGAGCCATAACATCACAGAATGGTTTGGGTTGGAAGGSACCCTAAGGTCACCTAGTGCCAATCCCTTGTCACAGGAAAGGGGCACYTTCCACCAGACTGAGTTGCTCAGGGCTCCATCCAACCTGGCCTTGAGCACTTCCAAGGATGGGGCASCCACAACTGGGTTGAAAAGTCRTATTTTCCCAGGAGAATCCAACCACCAGGAGATTTCCTCAGGTTTAGATTGCCATCTAAAATCAGAAGTGGCCKGGCAGRACCCAAGGGAGGWTGCCTAGAGGAGAACACAGAACAGGGAGCTGACAGGGCAGTGCCTCCCCAGCCTTCCCTCGCTCAGCAATTGCAGCAAATGGGTTTCTTAGGCCAGCAACAATGCCTCTGTGTTCAGCAGCTCTGCGCTGACGTTCTGCCTTTGGGGATTGATCTGAGCCCTTTGTGAGCCCACACAAACTCCTGGCATTCAGCTCACTCAGTGCTGTCAATGTCAATGACCCAGAGCCTGCCCAGTACAAACCATGGGCACGGCTCCCTGCRAAGCTGTGCCTGCTCTTTGCGTGTGCTGTCCCCAAGGGCAGAGGTGACACCGCCACGCTCCTGGAAACGCTGCCAATCATGACTCCTGCCAAAACAGCCAAACATGCTCCGTTTTCAGAGGTTTTTACAGCTATTTCTTAATGCTGAGTGAGGGTCTGCAAGCCTTCAGCCCCAGTACTGTGTGAAATAAAGGGTTCCCAGAGGGTCTTCCTTGGGCTCCAGCCAGCAAACACCTGCTCACACACAAAACTCTCCATTCAAGCCAAAGGGACACCTGTGAGCAGAGTCATGCCTGCTGTGATACCTGTCTGGCTTCCCAAGGGGAGAAAACCTGCTCCAAGCTGCACTAAGTGCCTGATGTACTCCATGCTAATTTTTGATTCACAAGTCATAAATCTGCTTTGCTCACACGGGTCTGGGGTAAGAGTAAAACAACCAATGAAGGTGGAAACTGCCACAATTTCAGCCACTGCCAATGAGTAATAAGTTACTGTAGTTTGAATATTTTATGGCAACTTTTAGAAGACATTAATATGATTTCTTAGCCTCTGGACACCTTCCAGATCTATCCTTTGAGCACTGAATTTTTTAGCTATAACATATACAGACCTGATGCTGTAAAATACCGAGTCCTGACCTGTGATTTCCAGTCACTATTGAGAGCTTTCTGCCCGGGCTTTACATCTACATGCAATTATTGCCAGAAACTAAGGTGGGTGTTCACAAAAGTCACTTAGATTATTTCTGAAAATCACTAAGATATTTGGGATAAAAGGCAGATTCTTTGTAGAAAATAATAATAGAATGATAGAATGGTTTGGGTTGGAAGGGACCTTAAAGATCATCTTGTTCCAAACTCCTCTGCCATGGGCACAGACATCTTGCAGTAGCCCAGGCTGCTCGAATTCCATCCAACCTGGCCTTGAACACTTCTAGGGATGGGGTATCCATGGGCCTCATCCATGAGCCAGGGCCTCACCACCCTCACAGTAAAGAAGCTACAATGTCTGTTGTTAGACCTTATATTATTGACTTCTTCTAATGTCTATTATAGTAGTAAAGAGACAGATTAAACATTCACTCTAAAACAGTGAGTCTAGTAACAAACCATCTTTTCAGGACAGAAGGAAACTTAACATCTCCCAAAATACTCAGACATAGAACGAAATACAAAGAAAAATACTTTGCAGACATGTTACTGACTCTTTTTTGAGGAGTACGATGGAGAATGCTCAGACAGAGTGAGTCTGTCCAGCCACAATGCACAGGGAATGTAATGAAAACCACAAAAAGACAAAACTACTTGTTGGCAGCTCTCGTGCCTAATTTATCTGTATGTGATCCCCGGGAATATATCCACTTCCCCAATATTCAAATAAAAAGGGTTTTAAGATGCAGAAAACTTGCATCCAAGTWAAACAGGAAGGAGGGCGTTCCCATCTTCACTGAACAGGCTATGGGATTTATTGCATTGTATTGTGCCATTTCAAAATGGTTGTAAAAGTCTGTCCCTAGGCATAAAACCTGCTCACTTACTTTGTAGCAGTGTATCAGCTAATGAGCTCTTATTTGCCTTTCCAAATTAAATTATTCGTTGCAGGTAGGAGGAATTTTGCAGTGGTTGGTTAAAAGTAAGAGAGTGAAAAAAGCACATTAAGCAACTTTTCTAGTCTGTTCTAATTCAAAGGTACTTTACTGTTCTTCTAACACAAAAGTACTAAACTCACACATCAAGAAAAAGTTGCTGGCAAACTCTCAGGAAAGGTGCCCTTTTCTTTCACTGCYGTTCAGCAGCAATGCTGCCGTTTCCCTCTGCCTCCAGTGGTTATGTCATCTCTGAGGTCAGTTTTCTGCTTCTTGAACATGACTTGGCTGTTTATGAAACGTRAAATCAGCATCAACAACCCGTAGCAACTTCAAGAAAGAAGCCTTGGGCTAACAAATAATAAAAAAAAACCTATTTTTGCCCACAATGAGAAAAATCTACAGAGCCGCTACCTAAGGGCTTTCATTGCCTTCGGCACAGAAGGAATCCACATTTAGAGAGTGCAGCCTAAACATTTTCACTCTCTGAGCTCATCATTTATTTCAGTGGCAGATGTCCCTATGTGAGACAACCTCGCCAGTCATCAATCCCTCTTTAGATTAAACATGAAAGGGGGTCTATCCTCCMATCAACACAGGGGAGATGTACTAATATGGCCCAAATTAATGTCCTAATCACTCCTTGACAGAAATAGAATTTAAAATATCCCAACTCCATCACGCCAAAATCAAACAGCCTGAGTCTGATCGTTTGAAAATCACTGTTGGTCATCAGGGATCTCAGATTTCATCAGAATTTTTTCAGGGTATTGGGCACAGCCACACACATTACACTAGGGCAGAGAAAAAGAGAAATGAAAGGGGGAAGTCAGGGGACCTCGATGAAAATCCCAACACAAGGCAGTTCAGCCAAACCCCGACTTCTCCCCAGTTATTTAGTTACAGAACAGAATTTTCATCCGAGAGAGCATTCACAGAAAACACCATCTTTGTGCATACTTGCTTGAACACACACTCGCATGGGTTTTCATTCTCGGCGTTTACTGGGGCCCTGGTTACATTCTCCAGACAATTTACTCATATAATGTGTTTTTTTCTCCCTCTGGCTACCGTGAAACAAAGCTTCAAAAGGGGTAGGCAGGGAAAAAAAAAATTCCTCTCTCTAATGTTTTTTCTCTCCTAAATATGGAGGAATTCTAGTTCCCTGGCACCRCTCTCACTATTTACATGCGTGTAGCTGTGTACATACCCCAGCTTGCTAACCCCTGCTCTGCACAAGGGATATAACTGAATAGGGTTATTCATAACCACCCTCATACAGCTCACCAGTGCCAGGATTTTAGTCTATGCTCACRGGGCTGTGATTAGGCCTAGAGAACATTATGAAAATCAACCTGGCTAATTATTACTCCAAATAACCGAGACAGGAATGCAATAGAGTTTCCAGGAAATACTGTAAGAGAAGCGAGATTTGGGTGTTTGCATTTGTTTGTTTGTAAATGTTCTCATTAGCTCATCTGTAAGATTTATGCTCCATGCAAGAATTACCGGGGGAAATTGTTATAGACTGTTCAAAGAAAGAATGCAGAGAGATCACCACATCACTGTTTTCAGATACAAAAGCCTCTGATGCAAAAATTTTTTGCAGAATATTCATCATGACATTGTTAATCATATGCTTATTGAYTATACAATACCATTTATAGAAAGTTTCACAGCATTTAAAAACAGAGCTGAGAGCCGGATCTCCTATATATCTCCAAGCAATATGTTTTATCCCTATTTTAAACCCCCAAATTAAAACACAGCAGTTTAGTCCTTGGGAGAGGACAATTATGTATGAAACAAAAAGAATCTGTCAACAATCTCAAGACTTGTACAAAAGCACAAATGGACTAAATGAGAAACATCCAGGTGATCCCAGTATGCACATTGAGTCTTACACTCTGGCAAAAGTCTTGTAACCCTCAGGACCCCTGCCAATCTGACACAAGGTAAAAGTCCTAATCAGTTTAACTACTGGAATTAATTTTACTATAAATATGAGAGAAAAATACAGCAGTGAGGCACCTATGATGAGAGGAGGGCAGGTCTGCAGCAGGGCAGAACAGTGGTAAAACGCCATCCAAGGCCACCCATTCATCTCTGATRCTCCAGATGAATGCAGAGAAATGAAACAATTCCCAAATAACCAAGATAATATGTGGCCAGTTTCATCCAAGAGAAAAAAATAMATCCTTTCTGACATTCTGCAAGACCTCACTAAAGCCATAAAATGAGAGAGTGATTATTTGCTAATAATTATTCTCTTTTGAAACTGCAGGTGTTAGTTACGAGGATGCTGAGAGMAGCCCTGGCAGTGCTGCTCCCCRGAGCCTCACGAGGGACTGAGGAAGAGCAGGAATAACAAGTTCTCAGCCTGCGAGACAAAAAACGCCACCAACATCCTGACAGGGCTCCCACTCACACWTGCACAGAAAGATCTACAGATTTTCCCACAAAGCATATGAAAGGAAGTATTTAAAAATACATATTTAACATCCTCTTAAACATTGCTACCTGTGACAGCTTTTACAGGGCAAACAGTGTTATTATTTAGGGCTCTGCGGGCTGGGAAAACATTCCTTCTTTTAAGAGTGGATTTGTCTGACTTAAGCTGGCAAACRCTGGGTCCTGTAATGCCTTTGTCAGGTAGATAAAGTGGCTCCTCACTCTTGGGTATCTTTTCCATGGGTCAGTACCTACCTGCAGTGACCAAGTCACTTCTCAGCTTCTTCCCTGATGAGCTGAATAAGTTGAGCTGCTTATGCCTTGTGTTGTCATGCTTGTTTTCCAAATCCCTTTTCATACCTTTCCTTTGAACTTCCCTTACTATTTCCACATTGCTTTTGAACTGCAAACACCAAWACTGGACACGGTTCCTAACAGTAGCCTTACCAATGTTGTGCATGCGAGCAACATCAAATCCTCTTACCTGCCTGATACTACTCTTTTTTACAACTCAGGATTGTATTGCCCTTTTAGCCACAAAATTATAGTGAGATTTCATTTTGAGGTGCTTATCCAAAAARAATCCAAAATCTTTTTCAAAGTCCTTGTTTTCCAAAAAGAGTCCCTGCTCTGCACAGCCTCTTACCTTCATGCTTTATTACACTGCTTTGCACTAAGCTAATGTTCACACTTTTTAAATTTTATTTTGACTTCTTCATAAACTGAAACAGGGTTAAGTTTAAATTAGATATAAGAAAGATATTCTTTACTGTGAGGGTGGTGACAGACTGGCACAGGTTGCCCAGAGAAGCTGTGGCTGCCCCATCCCTGGAAGAGTTCAAGGCCAGGGATGGGGCTTTGCAAAGCCTGATCACATGGAAGGTTCCCTGCCCATGGGAGGGGTACTGGAACCAGATTATCTTTAAGGCCCCTTCCAACACAAACCATTCTATGATTCTTTGATCCTATGATTCTATGATTCTATGATTCTATGATTCTATGATTCTATGATTCTATGATTCTATGATTCTATGATTCTATGATTCTATGATAAAGCACTTCAGGTCACTCAGCAATAATAATTTGCCCCTTTACTACTTATTCTTCCATTTGTTCACCATTAACCTGTGCTATGTGTAAACATGATTCTAAACATATAGTTTCTTTGATAAGTGATAAAAACATGTGGCCTTTGCTCAAAACTTGATTCTCAAAGGAATTCCTTTTAAAAAGAATTTTATGTAACATTTTATATAATGTTCAGAATCTGTGAAATGCATTAATCAAATAAAAACAGGGAGCATCACTGTCATTTTAAACTGAGTTACAAAACTTTAAGTAATTCTTAAGTATAAGGGAGGAAAATTTCTTGTTATACTCAAAGCAATGATGCCATCCCCATCCAGGGTGCTGTGGTGATGAACTCCCTCAATACCTGTAAGGTTCTGAAGGGACAATCTGTTTCAAACCTCACATATAAATWTTGAGGTAAATCAGGCCTTCTAAAACAGGTGTCTGCAGATATGTGAGACCTCTGAGTGCCTCCAGSCTCCAAGGTATGCTGGCATGCCTGGCTGTACCTCAGCTCTGTTCCTGCAAAAGCCCAACATATGATCAACCTTCCCCAATAGAGTTCTCTGTGGGTGTGAAGGGACGTTCTCTGGACAGTCTGGATAGAAGGAAGACAAAGACCATGGAGTTTAGTACTGCCTCCATCTTGCTCCAGAGCCTGGATATGATTCCCAGTATTATCAGTGGCAACTAATGCAGGTGGCCACTAAGTYTTCTGAGAGGCTTCAGCAGCACCTAGTCGTCTCATTTTCCTCTCTGTGAACTTTTTTCTGGTTCTTTCCACAGTCAGGTTTATGAGGTACTTAACATTTACAGGAAAAATTCAGTATTTAATTAAGCTGAATTACATCTCAGTGTTGTGCTGAGATTGTTTTGGAGGCCATCTAAATATACAGAAAAATTATGTGTAGCTGCTGAACCTAAATATTACAGCATACATTTGGGTCCCTCTATTAAACGACAGAACAGCAAAATCTCCACACCCAGGGCGTCATAACACTGCTTCATTCGGAGCTGAAATGAATTATTTACAATTAAAATTACCAGAATCACAGAATATTCTGCGTTGGAATTGACAAGAATGGGGGGCATGATGCCTCTCCTAAAGGAAATGCGACTGAGTCATTTATATTTTTTGTTCTCACTCTCTGTTCTAGTTATGCCACAGATGGCAGAAAATAGGAGTCAAACCAATTTAATACAGACATTCAGTTCAAAATGGCATGTATTTTAGTCTTCCCTGTATAATTATGAGGAATAGGTGGAAACATATTGTTACAGTTTTAGACAAACAAATCAAACAGCACAACTCCCTCCAAAATCACCTTGAAACTCCAATTCCTCCCACATCCTCCCTCAYAAACCGATGTAGTGGAGTTACTCTGATAAAACTCAAGCAGCTGATGCAATGACTTCAATGGCAATGAAAATGCCTCTCCATGTGACTGAGTGGGACTAGAGGTGACTGGAAATAAAGTTGTTAAACAGAACCTTCATCAACTTTCAAAAAGTCCAACTAAAATCTGACTTCTCTGCTACCCCTAAMCATTAGAGATTTTTCAAATAATTCAAGACAGTGCTCTAGACTCTGCCAGTATAGTGAAATAGATCTTACTTTTATTACTGCCCATCAGAAATCACAATCACAACTCCAGCAGAACCCACTTCTGTCTTCTGGGGGAAGTTTTAGCAAATGGTTCTGTCATAGCTAAGAGAAATCAACTCAATATACTGCTTGCTCTTAGACGATCAGACTCTTCTCATTCCCTTGACAAGTCAGGGACAAGGACGTTTYGGCTCACACACCTAAAATCACACAAATCTTTATTTCACCAATTCCAAGCAAATGACTTCATAACCTCTGCCCGCAGAGCTGTGCGTGTGTCTGCAAACAGTTTGAGGCCAGGTTAAAAAGCTAAATGCCTGAGGGAATCAGGGATATGTAAAGTTGGGGAGTTAGAATATAATCCTATTGTAAAAAAATATAGGAATAGGGTCAGRTATTAAGAAGATGATCACATCTCTTCCTCATCTCTTGGTGCAGTAATTTCAGTCCCTCTGTAGGTGACCAAGCAAACAGCGATGGTCTGATACTCCTCTTCTTGTCCGAAGGCTGATTCTTTTCACAAGAATAGTTGCCTGCCTTGATGACTACGCTGTAAAAGGCATGGAGGTGGGCATGGTTTGGGATGCATGAAGGACAGAATCCTTTTCTAAGCAGCTCCCAGTGACAGGACATTGCACCTGCCAGCTCTACCTTCCCACCCCCAAGAGCAGCTTTGGTTACTCAGCAGAAGAAGGACAATTCACTCAGGGAAGGAGGTATTTCATTAAACATGATGTGCCCATAGAATTCAGTGATGATTTYCAATAAATTCCACAGGTTAGTAGTTTTAATCCATCTTAAATTAATATTTTGGCAAGTAACTCAAGCTGCACATATAAAAATTACTGTAAATATTGTTTCCTGCTTCCTTTGGGCATTATCTTTCTGTTAAATGCTAAGGATAATTGTAACAGATACATAGATATGAACGTTAAATTAGCAGCAAATAGTCTTTATACTTCAAGTAAATAAAAATAGATAACTGAAAAACCCCTAAGGTATTTTTCAAGTCTCCACTGACTTTTTCAGAACCCCTAAACCYTGTGAATATACAAAATATCTATTACCCTATATTCTAGATATTCTGCCAGATCTATTAACATTTTCAGACAGCAGAAAATTAATGTATTGACATTAGAATCTATGTTGTAAACCTGTAATTAAAGAGATCTTCATTAGCTGAAAGCAGAAGTTAAACCTTTTGGTTARAGTTTGGGTAGGAGACTCTTTGGCCATGGCTTACAAAAAATCTCATGTAACAATTTTGGAAATGAAATTTTATTGCCTTTGAAATGGCTTAACTTGCATTAAAAAAAAAAAGAATTTTTTAGTAATGATCTAACAAATTATTAAATSCCTCAAAAGAAATAAGAATTTCACTCTCTTAAGCATGTACAAACCTAGGGGATAAGTTTTACCACAGAGTGGGAAATATTTATAGGACTCCTTTGCAAAATCCTTGCACTCAACTACTCTGCTGRTCCCTGTGATACATGCCCACAGCTAATCTAATGGCATTGCCATCAAATGTTTTTCAGACTAAAATGAAATCTCCAATAAGATGAATAGATCTGTGTGTCTTCTAATATTTTATCAGAAGATGGACTTGATGCTCTGACAATTCAAGATGCCATTAGTTTTGATATGATCAGCAAAGACGGGAAGTTGTATTATTCTCATTCTAATACACGCCTTGTAACATAATGATCTATTGCTAAAAGAGGAAATCTCTTTTTTCAGAGGAGCAAGCTTTACCAGCCACCAAAGTCTTACAGGCTATCAGCTGCCTAATCCAAAATTGGGATTCTTACAAATAATCYTCAGCCTGTCAAGCACAACCCTGTAAAAAATTCTACTAAAAAAACCCCAAAAAAACAACCCAGCCCCATCCAAATAAACCCCTCACCCCAGAATATTTGTTTTTCTGGAAGAGATCTTCTGGTTCATTAGCATTTGAAATATCCTTATTTTCAGTGTTATTACATGGACATAGGTTTGCCTCCCTTAAAATACGAATTAAATAAGAGGAGGACAGGATTTCCCAAATGCTGAGAAAAGATGTGAGCTGCAGTGGATCTTTTCCAGGGCCAGGAATAGCACCAGGGAATTTCTCAAGACCCAGGTATTAATCTTAACTTTTAAAAAACTTGCAGACTGTTACTCCACTTCACCAGGAGCAGGTTGCCCCCAAATAACTTTTCAGTCCCCTCTCCACAAAACCTGCCAGCTTTTTTCTCTGAGAGCAGGGAAAAAAAGGAATTAAAAAAAAAAAATAAAATGAAGTAGTTTCTTCTCAAATTACTGAAGTTACTAAAATAAAATTGGAGCAAGAAAATTAAAGTATAATGGTATATTCAATGTAATCAAATGCTTATTCTTCATGAATATGAAATTGTGAAGCTAATTCTGAGTCAAACTGGTTTAGATCTAAAGTCGCTGAGGATCAAGAAATTCTTTGAAATTCATTACCTGTAACTGAATGCAGAATCTGACCCTATGTCAGCATTTGTAAATCAGGTATTTGACAAAATTTGATGAGAGAACTAAAGTCAAGATTTGAACTCTATCTTCTGAAGTGAAAGAGYATGAAAGTACCTTCCTAAAATGAAAAATGCAGAAAATGGTCAGCGTGGTAGACATATAGAGCTTTATAGCTTAAAARTGCTGTCCAAATATTAGCTAAATCCTCACTATAAACCTGTGAGGCAGATAAGATGGAAGCACTTATGCTAAAAATAAATAAAACTAGAACTGTCTCATATAACTGTAAGATTTTATTAAAAATAAACAGGGCTGGTTGGTATCCTTAACCTCAAGGTCACAAAACAAAGTACTAGGCACTGGAGGATAGCAGCAGAAGCCAGTACTCCAAAATCACTGTGTCTAATTAAGGATTCCAAAGAATCTCTGCTTTATGCTCTCTCCTGTCTCGAAGCATTCGCTGTGAGAACATTCAAATGCCACCGGGAGACTGACATGCTACTTGTTAGGTCAACAGTCCCATTGAGACTTCTTCTCATCGGCTTCGTCAGATTCTGGGTCAACCATATATGCTGGGCAAATAACACTGCACCAGGGCAAATAACACCGGGCAGGGCTCTCCTGCTCAAAAGGGAGAAAACCGAGGGGGGAAAAAACACCTGCGTGGAAATCAGAACAGTGTGTCGTGTGTGCACGTGCTAAATAATTCAGATTTAAACTGTTCTGAACTTCTGACCCTCACACTCCACTGTGATGTACAGGACTGGAGGTTTCAATGTTAATCCACGACACGTTAACGACAAAAATGTATGGAGCCTGCCTGTTCCAGTGTGAGACCATGTTCTGCTAAAAGCATTCTAATATTAATGATGATGGCTGGGCTTAGAAATGTTTTAGTCCACTGCAATAATTTTCATTTGTTTATGAGGCTGGGAAGAGAGAAAATGAAACTGCTGTTACTGCTGCACCCTGTTTCCTCCAGGCATTGGGCAGCGTGTGTCCCTTTTCCAATAAAAACATGGATTTGCCTATTTCTGTGGGTTGTGTGCTTCCCTCCCCCCACTTTGCTGGCATTTGGCACAACTGCCTTACTTCCAACACGTTTGAGCATAGATGCGTTTTTTTTAACCGGCAAAGTAAGGAGAAAAGAATTTGATTAAGCTTATTTTTATGCTTACAGGAAATATAAAAGACAAAGTGTTCTATGTTTAAAACTACAGCATATGCAGCTTGTGTGCACATCAGAGAGATCCCTACAAAGCAGCACACGCAGATACAAGATTATACAGAAGAGAGAGACAGATGCAGATTTCCACGCGGAAAATCTCTAGTGACTCCAAACGCGACGGATATTCAAAAAAAAAAAGAAGTACGTTGTTGGGTAAGAATGATACCAACGTATTCGAACACTCCAGTGCACTCGGAGAGGCCCGGGATCACGCCCTCGGGGAGCGGTGCTTTAATCAAGTGGGGCAATATTTCTTTCCAAGTGCCGCCACTTTCCCGCGGGCAGCRGGAGCGCGGTGACCTTTGGAACGCKCGGTGCCCCCGCCCGGCCCCGCCACAGGCCCAGAGCAGCGCCCGGAACTCCGGAACTCCGGGCCCGCCGAGGCTCCGGCACCACCTGCACCTGCCCCGGGCGGGAACGCGGCGGGGCGGCCCCACGGGGCGGCGGCGCTGCCCGGGCTCCCTCCATGCCCGCCGCCCTCCCTGCCTGCCTTCCTTCCTCCCTCCCGCGGGGGCGGCGCGGCGGACGGGGCGGGCCGGGCCGGGCTCCACCGCCTCCCGCCGCCGCGGTGATTGGCCCGGCCCGCCCCTCGCCCCGGCGCCCAGGCCGCCTCCCTCTCCGGCTAAAGCGGGCAGTAGGTGAGGGGAAGGCGGCCAGACGGGAGCATGGTCGCGGCTCCGCAGCAGCCTCCGCCGCCGCGCCGCGCCTCCCTGCCCGGCCTCCAGCGCGGCTCCCGGCGCTCG
>NW_026623258.1:1044046-1048723 GCF_030028575.1 Malurus melanocephalus | reverse complement strand
TCCGCTGAGGGTTGTTTTCCTCTAACTTACCTCCGAACCCAAGTGCTGCCTGGTGCCGTTCGGAGCACAGAGGTGCATCCCTTGGGTACCGGTTTTCGGAAGGTCTGGCTTAGGCTGGGAGGGAAAAGCTACTTTGTGTTTTGACATTGAGTGGATGTGGCGAGCTGYCCTTGTCGCGTGAGGATGCAGGTCTGTGATCCCCGGGATTTTAGGTTCAGGTCTCTGTGCTTCCCGGAGGGTGGGGAAAGGTCTGGAGGAAGGGACTCCTGGGGATGGTTGGTGGTGTTTGTCGTACACTTCATAAACAGTGTGTGCTCATCGTCTCCAAGATTATTTTATTTTTCCTCCTCTGGTCTCATTTATTAAACTGAATATATTCCTTAAACGCCGGAGACAGATTAATCTCCCCTCCACAACCGAAAATGATGGAGCCTTGGTCATGTAGTTGGCTGCTTATCTTTTGTTACTGTATATGAAAACTGCATAGAAAAAAATACAGCATTCTGGTAACTAGATTAAGGGGGATTTAATCACTTTTCCATCAATGAAGGAAAAAGCTATGCATGTTTGCTGCAGGCTTATTACTTGTTTAAATGGAAGATTATATAGAGCATATTTCCGATAAATGAAGAAACTTTCTTTTTCCTTATAGTCTTGAAAACAACTGAGCAAGTGTGTATGTGTGTGTGTGTGTAGGCACGTGTAAGTCTCTTGCASGGATTTAAACATATTTATCAGGCTCTTCTTTTGAGGTACTTTTAAAAACGCAAACTAATGTAGCTTTAGGGTGACTGCAGATAAGTGTTATTGTTCCTTATAATTAGCAATCTGCTGAAACTTTAAATCCTCCTTGAAAGATATGATCTGTGTAAGAAAAGGGATAGTATTCCATCAAGCTTTATTCTTTTTTTTGTTATTGTTTGCCTCCAAACCAAAGCAACGGTGTGTCTTTCTATTATTGTTGTATTCTGGTTTAAACTGCTAATGGCTTTATTTTTTTTTTTCCCCATGTGGAGAAAAATCAAGTAGAGCAATATTTTACTCTGACATTTATCTGCGTCAAACTTTAGTTATGCTCGGGAGGTTGTTTAATCTCCTCTGAATAATGTCCAGGATTGGGGTTTTTTTTTTTTTTTTTTTTTTTGTTTGTTTGTTCTTATAACCTGCTCTTATCATGTGTGTTTCTGGAAGTTGTCTTCAGTTTAAGATGAAATACAGGAGCTATGCAAATAATTTAGTGATACATCCAGAATAGGACTTAGCCTGCATATGTAAACTATGCTTTTCATTGCCTTATTTCATATGGCAGATTTTTTTCCATAAACATCCATGTTGATATTTCCTAATAATGCTTAGGGTATTTTAATTGAAAATTAACATTTGGTGTTTGAGTAACTAACTGTTTGAAAATAYGAGGGTATCATTCTGATTGACTTAAAAGTGGAAAAACATCCTGTCATAGACAACTACTTGTCTTGTACGTAATAACCTGTAATGCTTAATTTGGATGAATTTTTGTTCATGTACATTTTGCTTACGATAAAGGAGTCTTAAATGAACTCTGAAATACAAACTGGGCTCTTGGTCTCAAACTGCCTGACTTTCCTGCATTTGTTGCCTCCAGTAGCTTATGAAATGTGTGCACAGTGTGTCAACCTTTCCCTTAACAACAAAACCTATGAGCAAATGTTCAGTGTGAATTATATTACCGAAATAAAATATTCTATAGTTGTCATGGTTACAAATAGAGGCAGGGTTACTGGTTTTCATCTGCATGCTGGGGAGGGGGGGATCTAGTTTTGTCACTTTTTAATTACGTTTCTAATGAGTGATGGTCATACTTCAGGTACCCAATATGTTAGATACATGACACAGTGAATTAGATTTTGTCAAAGTCTTGCTGAAATGGAACAAAAAGTGGTGGTGTGCAGGAACAAGCCCTTGTTCATTTGTTTTTTCTAAGCAGAAATCTTGAGGGAAGAAAGTAASCAGCTCTGTTGTGTCTCGGCTCCTAGATTAGCATGCTGCCACGGTTGCTGCTCTTCTTCAAACAATAATAAAAAGTATATAGTGTGTATGTTGACTGGAAATCTTCTCAATGAAAGGAGGGGAAGGCACAGATCTAGGAATTAGATGTGATTTCTGGGTTTACTGAGCACTGTATCTGGTGCTCTCAGTTTTAGTGCCTGTTTGCGAGCAGAATTCACGATGCCCAGGTTTGCTGTGATGGTCTCTCCAGTGATGTTGCTCTSCTCCCACGCATCCTCCTCTCCCAGGTTGTGATCCGTGATGTTCCTGGGAGCTGCTCAGGTTTGGACTGTGCTGACAGCCACTAGAACTGGGACCGTGACTATTTGCAGTTGCTGGCGCTTATCCCAGTACTGTGTCTCTCCTTCTCTGTGCTCATCTGCAATTCAGTCTTGTCCATGCCTACTTGTTTTCCTGACCTTTTAATTTAGTTCCGAAACCTGATGGACCCAGCTCTTCTGAAGCACAGCAAAAGAAAAAAAAAAAAAGATTAAGGGGCAAAAAAATGCTATTTTTTTTCTTCCTTTCCTGCCTCTATGTGCTGTGGTGGAAACTCACACATAGCATTAAGCTGGGTAAAGTACCCCTGGATCTGTAAATGGAGAGAGAAATTCCAGGCTGTCACATCTCATTAACCCCTGTAACTTACATCATATCCCTTTTGTGTGATTCATTTTTTAATCTTAAAACTCATTTGGAGATTTTGTTGCACTTTGAAGTTTCGGTTTCTCTTTAATATTTTTGTGGAGTTTATCATCCCTTCTTTAGGTTGATCATAGCATTACTTGGGTTCTAGTTATGACTTGTCCACTAAAGTCTGTTGATCCACTTGGATGTGCTGCTGTAGGCTRTGGACCCAGGACCCAGGGAGCTGAAGGCCTGATCCCAAAGCTGCTCTGTTTGCAGAGCTTCAACTTCATAGAGCAGCACTGAATCCTACATCATTTTCAGATCACTAATTCTTTGTGCCGCAATCAAGACTTTTAGCTAGCTGAAAATCTCAGCATGGGTTTAGTGACTTAGCCCTTCTGCTTTTTTTTGGTTTTGCCTGCAAATCTTCCATTTTGCACAGTGTGCTGATTCAATAACCTAAAATATGACRTAGTATCATTAGATTCTGTGATCTATTTGTGTGTTTAATCAYTTGCTTAATGCACTCACCTTTCTGCAGAAGAACGAGAGTGTAAAGCCTATATCCTAAAGCCCATAAACATACAAATTATATAATGTTGCCTTGAATATACCTGCAGGTAACAATTAATGCATTAACCCTTCGTCACATTTGAAAAAAAAAATTCTCTTCTGGTTTTATGTTGGCTTATCCAGTGCAGGAATGGTTTCARTATCCCTCTGTGCAGTTAACTCTTCCATAAAGTAACTTGTGGGAATGWGGAGTCCTGCATGAAGGCTTAAGATGCTCTTCCCAAACAGTAAACTGCCAACAGCAACTCCRATTGTGAGGCTGTATGAAACATAAACAGCTTTGACATGCTTCTGTCACTTCTGTGTTTCCTTTGTTAGCAGAAGTACAAAGAACTCCTCCTCAGCTATAAAGAAAGACATTAAAAGGAAATAGATTAGAAATCTCTTAGGGGAACGCCTTTCTGTCAGGTTTTTGCAAGTCAACAGTGCTCCCCAGGGTGTGAATATGCATCGTTTACCTGGTAGGGTGAAACCAGACCTGGTACAAGCAGTGCCCAGA
The DNA here is from genome assembly GCF_030028575.1 of Malurus melanocephalus. Lineage (NCBI taxonomy): Eukaryota > Metazoa > Chordata > Aves > Passeriformes > Maluridae > Malurus > Malurus melanocephalus. The sequence goes on along the minus strand of NW_026623258.1, from coordinate 1,044,993 downwards.
AGCCTTCCCGGTGCTGTTGTTATGCAGCCAGTTACCTCTGTGCTGTCTTGACCATCTGATAAATGACAGTAACTGAATTCCTAGTCACACTCTTCCATAAATAATTTTATGTTGTGGATTAGAATATGTGGAACATGGGACCGTTTTCTCTAATTTTTATGTGCTGCTTTCTTTTCTTTTCTTTTTTTTTTTTTTTTTTTTTCGTATCTGCGATGCTTAGGTTTAGTCTTTCAGATATTCTCAACTTGGATTTTGGCCATAATTGGCATTAACATAAAAAAACCCATTTTTTTTGTGATCTTAAATTTCAGGCAATTTACAGTGCTTGCTTGCCATAATAATACTGATTCTGTGAAACAGTCTGCTGAAACTATAGACAAAGACTAAATTTTAAAATTAACTCAGTATTTCTTTTATATAATTTTGTGATTTGTATTTTTGTTTAATTCCCTGCTATCCATTACAAGGTGCTATGTGCTGTGTGATGTTAAATGCTGGGATGTCTGTTCAGGTTTGCTTTTTCTTGGGTCGGTCTCCAATTTTAGAGCTAAACTCCACATAAGTGCAGGTAGTACGCAATATGATTAAGAACCAGATTATACCTCAAGGTGTGCGCTGGAACTCATTCAGTGCAGCAGTTTGCWCGAAAATCTGCCACTGATACAATTCCTCTGCAGCATTGCTGTTAACTAAAAGCTGTTAAGTGTGCCATGGTAGAGGTGTTTCTTGGACTATCGGTGTAGTTGAGATACCGTGAAGAATCCTTCAAGCTGATACAGAGGTATGTGAGGCAATGGCAGTGCCTGGTAGCAGGGCTCAAATTCAACACGTGCCTGATTTGTTGAGCTGGACCTTATTCATGTGTCTCTTTTTGATGTTTTTGAATCTTGGAGAGAGACTCATTATCAGTCTTCACTTCTGTTTTTTTTGTTTTTTTTGTTTTTTTT